>NC_083772.1:39543477-39840977 GCF_963514075.1 Conger conger | reverse complement strand
TCACTGTGACCCTGCTTCCTGTCCCTCACTGTGACCCTGCTTCCTGTCCCTCACTGTGACACTGCTTCCTGTCCGTCACTGTGACCCTGCTTCCTGTCCGTCTCGGCGCAGGGTGAACGACTGCATCCTGCGGGTGAACGAGGTGGACGTGTCGGAGGTGTCTCACAGCCGGGCCGTGGAGGCCCTGAAGGTGGCGGGCTCCATCGTGCAGCTGTACGTCCGCCGCAGGAGGCCTGTGCTGGAGACCGTCACCGAGATCAAGCTCATCAAAGGGCCCAAAGGTGCTGGCCCCAGCCCTGTCCCCGGCCCTGTCACCAGCTACACCCCCGACCCTGTCCCCGACCCTGTCCCCAGCTACGCCCCCAACCCTGTCCCCAGCTACGCCCCCTACCCTGTCCCTGGCTACGCCCCCGACCCTGTCCCCAGCTACACCCCCGACCCTGTCCCCGACCCTGTCCCCAGCTACGCCCCCAACCCTGTCCCCAGCTACACCCCTGACCCTGTCACCAGCTACGCCCCCTTCTCCTCCCGTCCCCTGGAGCAAATTTCAGTGAATAAACACCACACTCTATTTTGGATACAAGACAGGGCCACTCTGTTTTGAGTACACACTGCACTTTATTTACAATACACACTGCACTCTGTTTTAGAATACACACTGCACTTTATTTGAATACACACTGCACTCTGTTTTGAATACGCACTACGCTCTGTTTTGAATTCACACTGCCCTCTGTTTTGAATACGCACTGTGCTCTGTTTGGAATACACACTGCACTCTGTTTTGGAATACACACTGAACTTTATTTTGAATACACACTGCCCTCTGTTTTGAATATGCACTGCACTGTTTTGAATACACACTGCACTCTGTTTTGAATACACACTGCGGTCTGTTAATTATGCCAAATGTTTTGATAGGATGGCAGTGCAAGACCTTAGACACAGTGAGGTTTGTGTGAGGTTTTTTTAGTGGTGTGGCTTACATTAAGACTATCAGCAAATGCCTTCATACTGGTGGTTTGCTGCGGTGTTTGTAAATTTCCTCTTCAGTAAACCTTCAGTAAACTTGGTTGTTGTTTTTCTTCCTTTTCCTCGGACCTGGTTGACACTCCCTGCACACTAAGTACAATGTTGGCATTTACAGCCCGCAGATTCTTAATGGAAGCTCATGGGGGTTATACAGTATATTTTATTCTGCGGTGTTCAGAAGGCCGTGCTCATTTCTTCTCAGCCGGTTTCCATGCCAGCGAGAGCTCATTCAATCCCCACTCCTAATTCTGATTCTAATTGAAGTTTGGAGAAACAATTGCTTGACCTTTTCGGTTTTCATGTAAAAGCAGGAGAAATGTTGACGTCCAGGCTTCAGGATGTTTCAGCCTCTGTCAGCATGCTCCATTACAGCGTTTGAAATATTTGTTTTCCTTTGTGGTGGTGGTGATGGTGAGGATGACGGTGATGGTGTTGTTGTTATTCAGTTTGGTAACGCTTTATTTTACAGGCCGTGTACCTAGTACCAGGTAGTTATTCGGTAACTATTTCGATTTCAGAGTTAAGTACTATGATACGGGCTGTAAAATATAGTACTTGCTGACATTGTGTCATAGGACTTACCACTGAAATCAAGTTGCCTAATAATTACAGAAGTTGCTGTGTATTCACCCCGTTAACTGGCTGTAAAGTGTTACTTTCAGTTTTTCTTGAAATAAGCCCTCTTTTCCCCCACTAAACACTAAAATTGGGCAATTGACTTCTGATATGAACACAATTATATTTAAACTTCACACAGCCCCACATGAAAGCCCTTGAAGTAGAGTTACTTTGTGTTTCTTCCTTATCTTTTTTTCTGCTACTTCTGATTCCTCATATTCTTTAATACTTTAGTTTCTGTTGGCATCACATTTTGGCTGGATTGCTAGAGACACATACATTGCAGATGGCTATCTGTTAAGATGGGAAAGTTTTACTTGTTTCACCATAGACCCCATGAAAAACATTATTAATAAACAGACCTGGGTCACTTATATAATTGCTTTGGATTCAAGTACTTTTCTGTGCTCGATTAATCTTGAGCCAACCAAGAGGACCAGAAAGCGGTATTTACACTTTTTGAGAGTATTTCATAGGTTCCAATACACCAGCTCAGAAAATTGTAAATGGAAAAGTATTTTAATCCAAAACAATTACGTATTTGACGCAGGTCTGGTAGTAAACCCATAGCAGAAATAGCAACTCTTTTAGCTTTTATGTATTCACAATTTTAGCTAACACATCACCAGTGGGGCGGCACGGATGGTGCAGTGGGTAGCACTGCTGCCTCACAGCACGGAGGTCCTGGGTTTGAATCCCGGTCGGCCGGGGCCTCTCTGTGTGGAGTTTGCATGTTCTCCCCGTGTTTGCGTGGGTTTCCTCCGGGTACTCCGGTTTCCTCCCGCAGACCAAAGACATGCAGGTTAGGCTGATTGGAGAGTCTAAATTGCCCATAGGTGTGAATGGTGGGTGTGTGCCCTGCGGTGGACTGTCCAGGGTGTATTGCTGCCCTTCACCCAATGTATGCTGGGATAGGCTCCAGCCCCCCTGCGACCCTGTTCAGGATAAGCGGGTTAGGATAATGAATGAATGAATGACATCACCAGTGGTCTCAGAAATGCTGTTGACAAACCTTTTGTAGACTATTGTTAAGCAATCACATGAATTTGCATGTTATTCTGCGGATATCCAAGGTTTTCCCCAATTCACAAAACTTACAATTTGGACTACTCTACTCCCGCCCTCCCCTGCCACAGGGCTGGGGTTCAGCATCGCCGGCGGAGTGGGCAACCAGCACATCCCGGGAGACAACAGCATCTACGTCACCAAAATAATCGACGGGGGCGCAGCGCAGAAGGACGGCAGGCTGCAGGTCGGAGACAGGCTGCTCATGGTGAGCATGTGACCACCGCGCCGAAGAGAACCATGACCGCATCGATGTATGACCGCATCGATGCTTTTCACTTTTGAAGCATTGCTGCGGCCAGGGCCCGTGACTGACCTGACACAAAATGGATGATGGTGAACAAGTTCAGCAGGTCAAAAGTATTTTCTTCACAATATTTATGAAAGTGGCGTACCGAGCAATTACAACACATAGGTAGAGCCAAGAGTGCGGGCTCTTGTGCAACCCATCACTGTAATACCTCGGAGGAGGACAGGTAGAGAAAAGGGCCGTCCGGGGGTCAACAGAGTGGACATGCGCCACCACCAGGACTGGAGGGGCATAACAAACATCAGCCTCTTAACGAGAGTGCAAGTCTGTACAACAAACTCTGAGCAAGTTATTCCAAAAGTTTGAGCGAGTTATTTTCACCCACTTAAGTAAATTAATCAATCTGTAGCGTTTTTTTGTTTGCTCTTTGATGTTTGTGCTCATTAAACCAAAACACATTTATGCCCTGGCTATGTTTAAGTCTATGTTTGGCTTTCATTGCTTACTCGCATAAATTAAAAAAGCAATGAAAGGGCAAATCTATCTAGCATTACAGCTGTGCCCTATGGGGATATTCACTATATGTGTTCGCATGAATTGCACAATGGATTATTTAAATAATATGAATTACTTTTTGACTTAATCTGTTCAGTTGGCCCTGGGACAATTCCCTTTATGGACCTTAATTGAAGCAATTATTTGTTATTTTATTAGCACCATTATGACGTCTCTGTTTCTATACCTACCTCACACAGTGATTAATCTGTAAATACTCATTATCTTTTTATCACTGTACTTTACATGTTAATGCCCACAGAGACCTTCCATTCTCTCGTGATCTTCCTTTCACAGGTGAACCACTACACGTTGGAAGAAGTTTCTCACGAAGAAGCGGTAGCCATATTGAAAAATACATCTGATGTAGTTTATCTGAAGGTGGGCAAGCCCACCAATGTTTACTTGAGCGACCCCTATGGGCCTCCTGATATCACACACTGTAAGTTTACTATATTTTTGCACATACTAAAAAAGATATATTTATTTAATATATAACAATACATTGTTTTGGATTCAAATACTTCTATGTGCTTGATTGATCTTGCCTGGTGTGATTGAGCCAAACAAGAGGACCAGAAGATCTGGTTGGAAGTGTGTAAGAGTATTTAATTGGACAAGCTCAGTTCAGAGTAGTATTTGTTTCCTGAACAATTCCGTATTTCACCCAGGTCTGTTCAAAGTATACAATGACAAGTGTCTGTTGTCAAATGGCAGCTAGATTCTGATAAACATTAGGTAACACTTTATTTGACAATGGTCGTCATGACATGTTGCCCAGACATTACATCTAAATGCCAGAGCAGCCTAGCTGACCTTGTGTCTTTGTGCCTGCAGCATTCTCTCCAGTTCTAGATAAGCATATCTCTTCCCTCGGCACTGAATCTTTGGATTACAAGACTGGTCTTCCCCCTATCTCTCCTGGAAGGTACTCGCCCCTTCCCAAACATATGCTGGGGGAAGAGGACGTTAACCGCTTGGAGGGTTTTTCATTCTTACGGTAATTACCCAAAGATTACTCTCTCAGGTAGACTGCTGCTGTCCAACATTTTGTTTGTGGTGTCCAAATGGTAATCAGAACTACAGAACTACAAATCATGTGACCTTGTGTTATGTTGGTGGCCTGCCTTTCCCTGCCCCCTGCTTAGCCTTGGGTGTTCATAAGCTTGAATGTGTTTTTTAAGGATAATTCTCCGCTGATCAGCAGAACTCCAGAAATAGCAAAAAGACCTTCAGGAGTTCATAGTGTGTGCAACCGTTAATTTAGAAAGTGCAGTAGTTCAGCGTTTTTTTACCGGTTTTACTTTTTCGTCCTCCAATGTTTCTCATCATCACTATTCTCTCTCTCTCTCTCTCTCTCTCTCTCTCTCTCACTGGCAGATTTTTCTCTTAACTTCATTTTGAAATTCAGATTTTTCACACGTTCTCATACTGTCTAGTAACTTTTACTAGAAGGTATGAGACTCCCCTCTCTTGCTCACTTTCCCTTTACCCCCCCTCTCTCTCTCTCACTGACAGGTTTTTCTCTCTTAACTTCATTTTGAAATTTAGCTTTTTCACACGTTCTCATACTGTGTAGTAACGTATACTAGAAGGTATGAGACTCCCCTCGCTCTCTCTCTATATATATATTTCTCTCTCTCACTCTTTCTCTCTATCTCTATGTTGACTTCTCTTTCTCACTGTCTCTCTCTCTCTCTCTCTCTCTCTCTCTCAGAACATCGTTCCATTGTCGCTTTGCCCTTCACACGCAAGCAATAACGGTTCATCATTCACGTCCATCTTTCTGTCCAATACACAGAGGGGTGTTATCAACAACGCATATAGACAAGTATTCATTCAGAATGAGAGTCTATTCAGCCTCTACATCCAGTTGTGTTATATAACAGGGAATGTGTTCTCCCTGAGGAAACGTTCAAATCCCTCTGCTGGGAATACCCTGCGGGGGGCCCCATGGGCCCCGGCAGCTGGATATTCATTATAAAAGAGGTGTCCTCGTAATTGGACTCCTGTTGTGTGTGGAATTGCCCCCCTGCTGAACAACAGTGTCTGCGCTCAGATCTCTTTGTCTCTGTGTGTTAGCGTTAGCTCCCCAGGGCAGCGTATTAGCATGAGCTCATCGCTAACTTAAGATTATTCAGACGGCAAGGGACTCGATACTTTTACCGTGTTGCAGTACGGCAATATTTGTCTGTGGGGAATAACAACATTGTATTTGTGTTTTTAATATCATAGCTTGCTTGGATGTGATATAATTTGTCCTTTTGTATCATAATGGTATTGCATAAAAGAGCAAGGAACTTACTGGAAAGTGGAAAGTGAGATTTTAAGGTATTTACTTTTTATAAAACAAAGCTAATATCATAGTTTTTTCTGAAATGGTTCCTTCTGGTTGGGGCTGTGACACATGACACATATAGTAGATTACATGTTTTCAGCTGTTTGTATAGAACTTGAATATTTTGTGGATATGTATGAATATATACTTTAAAGGTACAATAGGTAATTTCGAACTTCTAACGGTCAAGAGAGGAATAGCAGCAACAAACACCTTCTATTATTATTATTGACATTTTGCAGACGCTCTTATCCAGAGCGACGTACAGTTGATTAGACTAAGCAGGAGACAGTCCTCCCCTGGAGCAGTGCAGGGTTAAGGGTCTTGCTCTAGCCCCCAACGGCTGTGCGGATCTTATTGTGGCTACACCGGGATTAGAACCACCAACCTTGCGTATCCCAGTCATTTACCTTAAACACTACACCCTATTCAGTGGCCTGTAACGTATACTGCCACAATACTGTTTTTCCCTCCCCCTTCTCTGTAAACGCGCTGGCAATTAGAACCAATTTTCAACCAATGAGCTTGGATTATTGTACAGTGTCGGGCCTTCAACTGTATATTTTGACTAGAAACACAGGCAGAGGGTGGGTCAACATGTCAGTGAGCCGTTTTCAACGATAGGAAGGGATTTACAATGGTCTTGTACAAAAATCTTACCTATTGTACCTTTAAAATACATTGTCAAAATATAAATTTTATATAGAGACAGACACCATGTCATGAGCGAAACTGAAAGCGCTACTTTGTATCCCTGTTGTTTTACCTTGTTCTTCTTTCTTTCCTCTTTATTTCATTGGCCGTGTTAGAAACACCTCATTGGACGAAGGGGAGGGGCACCGGTTTGATTCGCAGCACTTCCAGTTAAGGTGAGAATGGAACCGGCAGGGACGGCCTGCCAAAGTCCTCATTCCGTCTCTCAAAAGTCTCCCGTTTTAAAAGGTCAACGCTTTGATCCACGAGGGGTGGAAAGAAAAACGCTTAATGAATGTGAATCCTCAGGGATTTGCTCTTTAAAGCAATTATGTTGAGAAACACTGTGTAATTTCTGTGAAATGGCACTGCATGTCAACGAAAGAAAACAATACATGACAAATCAAAATGTCTTTTTAAGGTTTAATTGAGGCTGCGATGCATTTCGACTGCGCTATGCCAGATATTTTCAAACTTTGCCTCTTTGTGTTCGCACCTGTCACCTTTAAGAATTCAGTCCAAGACTCCTATACTTTAGTTCTTTTTTTAAAGAGGAATGTTAACCAAGCCCTTTTGATAAAATCTAAACAATTTAATTGAAATAAGTTGAAAATCTGAAATTCATGTCGGTGGTTCGATCCCTGGTATAGCCATAATAATACCTGCACAGCTCTACGCCCCTTGAGCAAAGCTCTTAACTGTCTCCTGCTTGTCGGCTGACGCTTTTATCCAAGTAGCATATAATGTTAAGTAACATGTAATGTTACTTCTGTGCTACCATGTTAACCCCACGTTAAAAAACTGCAAATCTCACATTCTGGTCCTCTTGGTTGGCTCAATTGCACCAGGCAAGATCAATCGAGCTCTTAAAAGTACTTTCATCCAAAGCAATTACGTATTTGACCCAGGGTCTGGCATGAATAGTGCCAATATTTCTTCCTGAAATTGACTAAGTAAAAAAGAAGTAAGAATGCTGAAAACAAACATGACTGCATTTGCTCAGGAGGTCGGAGCTGTCTTCTGCCAGTTTAATGGCTGCCGGTTTGAACCCCCTGCCCTGGGTGTATCAAAGTGTCCCTGAGCAAGACGCCTAATCCCCAACTGGGGGCTGATTGGTGCTTTGCATGGCAGCTATTCGCCCTTGCTGTGTGAGTGTGTTGCTGAATGAGAGGCATTTGTTTGGTATAATGGTAAATTCCAGAATGACACGATGGTGTAATGGATGGCATGGTAACTGTACTAACGGCTCTCCTCTCTCTGATTGGTCCGTAGGCCACCAGAGCCCGTTTACAGCACTGTGAACAAACTGTGTGACCGAGCCCCCTCCCCCCGCCACTACTCCCCCCTCGAGTGTGACAAAAGCTTCCTGCACCCTGTCCCCTTCCCCCACTTCCACCTAGGCCTGCATCCTGATACTGAGCTCACCAGGTACTGACCCCCTGCTGTCTGTATGCACGCCCTCACTCACACTGCCCCCTGCTGTCTGTATGAACGCCCCCACACTGCCCTCTGCTGTCTGTACGCATGCCCCCACACTGACCCCACACAGCCCCCTGCTGTCTGTATGCACGCCCTCACACTGCCCTCTGCTGTCTGTACGCATGCCCCCACACTGACCCCACACCTCCCCCTGCTGTCTGTATGCACGCCCCCACACTGACCCCACACTGCCCCCTGCTGTCTGTACACACGCCCTCACTCACACCGCCCCCTGCTGTCTGCATGCACACCCCCACACTGCCCCCTGCTGTCTGTACGCACGCCCCCACACTGACCCCACACTGCCCCCTGCTGTCTGTACACACGCCCCCACACTGCCCCTGCTGTCTGTATGCACGCCCCCACACTGACCCCACACCGCCCTCTGCTGTCTGTACACACGCCCCCACACTGCCCCTGCTGTCTGTATGCATGCCCCCACACTGACCCCACACTGCCCCCTGCTGTCTGTACACACGCCCTCACTCACACCGCCCCCTGCTGTCTGCATGCACGTCCTCACTCACACTGCCCCTGCTGTCTGTATGCACGCCCCCACACTGACCCCACACCGCCCTCTGCTGTCTGTACACACGCCCCCACACTGCCCCTGCTGTCTGTATGCATGCCCCCACACTGACCCCACACTGCCCCCTGCTGTCTGTACACACGCCCTCACTCACACCGCCCCCTGCTGTCTGCATGCACGTCCTCACTCACACTGCCCCCTGCTGTCTGTACACACGCCCTCACTCACACCGCCCCCTGCTGTCTGCATGCACACCCCCACACTGCCCCCTGCTGTCTGTACACACGTCCCCACTCACACCGCCCCCTGCTGTCTGTATGCACGCCCCCACACTGACCCCACACTGCCCCCTGCTGTCTGTACACATGCCCCCACACTGCCCCTGCTGTCTGTATGCATGCCCCCACACTGACCCCACACCGCCCTCTGCTGTCTGTACGCATGCTGCCTCCTTCAGTGCTGTTCACTCTCTCTGTCTCTATCTGTGTATACTGTACTGTAAGTACTGGGTGTGCACAGGTATAGCACTCAATCACTACTACTTTGGATTGAAATGTTAACGCTGTGGGGATTTTTCTAAATGATACACAATGGCTTTTCACAATACGTATTCAACATGAGTTTACTCAGCAGTCCTTCTATTGGCACATTTGCCATGTAGGCCGAGTTTGATGTAATCATAGCTTTGGGTTAAATTGCAGGAAAGGGATGCACACCTTTTCCTTGTTGGGAATATTTTGGGAATATTTGGGGATTATTTTCGCCTAGTTTATCCATTTGGGTGCAGTGGTTGGGGGATGTATTTTCAGAACTACATTTTGTGAGATTGTCTCACAGCTAGGCTAACACTGGAGGAGGCAAGAACTATTCTCTGTTATGCTTATTCATTGCTGTAAGATTAATCAGATTTTCTGTACCTCATCAAACACAGACATTTGAGACGTTGAGTAATGAGATGTTGCTTTCTTAATTGGTTGCCATGGGAATCTAAAATATTTATATTCCAGAACAGCACTTTCTACAGAAGTAAAAAAATCTTCATTAGTTAGAGAAGAGACCGTGTGAGTCACACATTTTAAAGGGATAATTTGCTCTCTGGGTGATCATTTCAGTTTTAGTGTATTTTTTATTGGCTCAGACAGTTACATTTTGTTTGCAATTAAGGATATTTTACATATTTAGACATGGCTAACAACCGGCCAGCAAAGCAATAAAATACAATTTATGTACCTCCACACAGGGCGAATGAGACGTTATGCCTCCAAACTTTGTACATTTATATATTACCTGCCCATTTTTCAAAATCTACATATATTTTTAAAATAAAAATCTACCTGGGTAGATTTCTCATTTAAATGACTATTTTGTTCTTCTGCGCTATATGCCATCATTTATTTCAGTTTGTGCAGTGTTTGCTTACTTCAGCATTTTATTTTTGGCTTATTGATGCACTTTAAATTATGCAGACTATTGCTGTGGATATATATATATACATCTATATATATTAATGCAGCACCATCCGGAGATATACTGTAGACACTGCTCTGCAAGAACCTCATGTGGACTGGCTCTACTGCAAACATGAACTGTATTTACCTTTTCTCTGTAAATATTATCTATTCAATAGGATACAGGTTACGGGCAGGTTGTGAAATGTAGAAATGTAGTCACCCATTTATATTGTCGGTGCACTAAATCGGCCATACGCAAAATTACATCTGCCATATGTATCTTTCCAGCACTACCTGGGCATAAAATTGTCTGTTTAATGAAATTATAGCTCCACATAGCTGTGTTCGTGCTCATGAAATGTGCTTGCATACATTCACAAACATACAGTATATTACTGTAGCTGTGGATAATCTGCTAAAGCCGTAGGCAGCCTTGTTCCTGAATCCGACTGGACTAAGTGCACGTTGCTTTAATATCATGTTTGAGTCACTGGGCGAACAGGGCCTCAGCTTGCGTTTATATCCCAATGATTGCAGAGAGAATTCACCACTCTGAGCAAACACTTTTAGTGCACTTTAATAAAGAGACACACTGAACAGGAGTATCAAGGGCGGCAACATTAGCTGCCTTTCAGAATGGCTGCATGTCAAATGGCAATGTACGGTAACATAAATATCCTCATAAAATGGCAACATTGGAACTTAAATCCTGTGTTACAAATTTTTCTCTCAGCTGCTCTCATGAAAAGTATTTTTTTAATGCTTCATTTTATAACTTATTAATTTTCATTGGAACAATATTTGCAATGTTCTCATGTCAATGCTATGGAGTGTTCACACATCTACAGAGCACTCCGGTAAAGGTTTAAGCTCGTAAGATGTGGTTAAATGCAAAACTATATACAGTATACATTCACTGAGCACTGTTTTTTGTTTTTCGCGCCATTCTCTGCAAACGCTAGAGACTGTTGTGCGTGAAAATCCCTGGAGATTTCAGCAGTTTCTGAGATACTCAAACCACCCTGTCTTGCACCAACAATCATTCCATGGTCAAAGTCACTTAGATCACATTTCTTGCCCCTTCTGACATTTGGTCTGAAAAACAGCTGAAACTCTTGACCACGCGTGCGTGGATTGAGTTGCTGCCACATGACTGGCTGATTAAATACTTGCATTAACAAGCTGGTGGACAGGTATATCTATTAAAGTGCTCAGTGAGTGTATATCCTCTTCTCTAATGCCTGATCTCTAGATTTGATCTCAAAGGGGCATAGAAAAAAAATCTCGAGGTCAGTTTAAATTTCCTCTGAGTGCCGTATTCTGAATTGCGTGTTATGAATATCGATGCCGTATGATGTATTGCGCCGTGCCTACAGTTTCCCTTTACAAATTCACTGTCACTGTGAGGACATTCAAGTGCTATAGGCTGAAACTTGTACACATCGTCCGACATCCAATAAAGCTCCCTGTTGAAGGAGCATGTGTAATGTCTTAAGTGTTTGCGCTTTGCGTGAGAGTCAACAGTAGGACACGCTTCAGGAATGCTAAGTTGCTACCGAACCCCAGCGTCAGTCTTTTGTCTCTTTCGGTGTGAAAGCGTGGTCTCTGTGTGCGGGTGTCGAATGGTGAAGGGGTGAGTGAACTTCACAAAGACCTTCAGCCAAGGAACTGGGTCGTGTGAACCCCTGTCGTGTGAAATGTAGAAACCAACGCCGTTGTTCACCCGCAACTTTACACCTCAGCCCGCGGGTATCCGTCTTCAGCGTTATTCACGTCTGGGCCTTTTTGTTCTTCAAACGCTGCTTCAGTGGCAAAGCGGTCCACAGTTGGGTCGTGCATTTGTAGTGAGAGGGGTGAGGAAGAGATGAGACTCTCTCCTGCTGGACTGGGTTTGGGTCAGGTGCACAGGCTGCTTCACACTGATTTGAATCTATGCAGAGGAATTGTGTTCGACAATCAAGCAGAGTGAAAGTGTTGTGGTTGGATCTATACGGTCTATGGATTGAATAGGATTGGGAGACAATAGTCTCCAAATGCAGATGGCACTAGAATTAAGTCTAGACCTTTTGCTAGCTCTTTTATGCATGAATTAACAATGAAACTTAACACACCTGTCCAAGAAACATTTAAACAGCCAATTGCCCAGTTACTTTTTTTCCCATAAAATTGGGAGGACTATGAATACAATATACTGTTTGTTTTATTTCAACTGTTGCTGGAGTACAACACTGTCACTGTCCAAATACTTACGGACTGCACTGAGCGCTGCCTGAGAAGATAGCCTTTAGAGGCGTTGTTTGTCAAAAATGAATTGTCAGGGAAGTGAAGAGAGTAGTTATTAAAAGTTGAATTATAACATTTCATTTTGGAAGAGCTCGCCTAGCTTCAGGAGATGGAGTCTGCTCACCGAAGGCGATATCCTGTTGTTTTGTTGCTGTTTGAGCAGGATGAATTGCGGGGTAGTCGTGCGGTGGATGCCGTTTCATAATCAGCACTAACCGCTAGGCTAGCTTATCCGAGCCGGCATGGAGGGCTTGCGTCAGTGGCTGTAGAGTAGCAGTTAGGAGTGGGAGCTGAAGTGGGTTGTTTACACAGCGAATGCACAAGCCGTACCTTTTATTTTTCCCCTCGAGTGGATTTTCATTCTCTTCCGTCACCACCCACTCCTGCCAGCCCTACACGGTGTCCGTGTGGCTGCAAATTAAACTGGCTTTACGCTTTATGATAAATTGACACCATCTGAGCTACCTAGGGCTCTAAGTAGGCACAGACGTGCTCAAAACAGTACAAAGTGTGGCCAAAAATCCGGTTATATTGTTTGAGGGCGGTGTAGGTGCAATTGTATCGAACGTACAAATCCTGAACAAAAAGACATAGCCCTAATTTGCGTCATCGTAATTTGTGTAGGGTTGTGGAGACAATGTGATGTGGCATGAATGAAGCGTAATTTCAACACAACCTTAACCGCAGGGGGTTCATAACAAACTGATAAAACACATAGGATGGTTTTAAATTCTAATTTAAAAACATGTTAATCAAACCGTATGCCTTTTTGACAACTAAAACGGAATATTTTACAATTAATTGGTACTTTGGAGTCTAACTAATTCATCTCAGTTTGAGACTCCAGTCCCATAGCTGTCACTGCTCCTTGCAGAATTGGTAGGCCCCATTTGCTCTTTAATTAACATCGTATCACTTCTTGGCATGTTGGGGCCAGCCTAGAGCCTAGTGTGGCAGTCTTTAGCCTAGTGGCTAAGGTGCTTGACTGGGACCTGGAAGGTTTGTAGTTCAAGACCCAGTGTAGCCACAATAAGATCAGTGAAGCTGTTGGGCCCTTGAGTAAGGCCCTGTAAGATGCCTTGGATAATAGCGTCAGATAAATAAGTGTAATTTACATGTTGCTGTGCTATAACAGGATGTGCCAGCTCCCTCCCATATGAAGGTTTGTAAAAATCATATATTGTTGAGTATGTTTCACTAAATGAAACAGAGAAAACATTTATTTTGATTAAGAATGATTATGGCCCCTTTTAGTGACATATAGAATTGTGAAGTGCATTATATATGTGATAAAAACTAGTAAGAATGATAAATGACAATTCTATTTAATATTTTATGTATACTCCATATGTGATTCTTGTAAATTTTTTTGAAACCTTTTATGCGTGGGCTGCATAAGGTGACGTCCAGGTGATCCAGTCGGGTCATTAGCAGGCTTTTCCGCAGGACCAGTGGGCTGCCCCCATTTCGAAAAGGGCGGGGTCATTACACACATGGAAAGCTGAAGACCAATTTCAACCTTTATTTCACACGTCTGCATCCCCATTAGTGGGGGGAACTTCGCCCCATCAGCCTGTCTGACCCCACAGGGTCCTAGTGGGCAGGGGCTGAGAGTGGGCGAGAGATAGTGAGTGTGTGTGTGTGTGTGTGAGAGAGAGAGAGAGAGAGTGAGAGAGAGAGTGTGTGTGTATGTGTGTGTTTGTGTTAGAGAGAGAGAGAGAGGGAGAGCAGGAGAGAGAGTGAGTGTGTGTGTGAGAGAGAGACAGAGAGAGAGAGTGAGTGTGTGTGTGTGTGTGTGTGTGAGAGAGAGAGAGAGAGAGAGAGAGAGAGTGAGTATGTGTGTGTGTTTGTGTTAGTAAGAGAGAGAGAGATAGGGAGAGCAGGAGAGAGAGTGAGTGTGTGTGTGTGAGAGAGAGAGTGTGTGTTTGTGTTAGAGAGAGAAAGAGAGAAGAGACAGAGAGAGAGCAGGAGAGAGAGTGAGTGTGTGTGAGTGAGAGAGAGAAGAGAGAGAGATAGAGAGAGTGAGGGAGAGAGAGAGAGAGAAAGAGAGAGAGAGTGTGTGAGAGAGAGTGCGTGTGTATATGTGTGTTTGTGTTAGAGAGAGAGAGAAGAGAGAAAGAGAGAGAGAGTGTGTGTGTGTGTGAGAGAGAGTGTGTGTGTTTGTGTTAGAGAGAGAAGAGAGAGAGAGGGAGAGAGAGTGAGTGAGTGTTTGTGAGTGAGAGAGAAAAGAGAGAGAAAGAGAGAGAGAGTGAGGGAGAGAGAGAGAAAGAGAGAGTTTGTGTGTGTGTGAGAGAGAGAGTGTATGTGTGTTTGTGTTAGAGAGAGAGAAAGAGAGAGAGAGAGGGAGAGAGAGTGTGTGTGTGAGAGAGAGTGTGTATATGTGTGTTTGTGTTAGAGAGAGAGAAGAGAGAGAGAGAGAGAGAGAGGGAGAGAGAGAGAGAGAGAGAGAGAGAGAGAGAGAGAGAGAGAATGGTCGTCAGAGCTCTAATTAACATCCTGCCACTTTCAGGGTGCTATCATTGCTTCTTTTTTTTATCGTGACACAAACTTTACTAAGATTCTGGTTAAACTTTAAAATTCAAGGAAATGGTATTCATTCTGCCTTCTTAATTATCAGAGATCTTGTCCTGTAATGGATAGTGTTGTATAATGTAGTGCAGTGGGCACAGGACGTTTGGGTGATGTAGAGCAGTGTAGTGGATAGCATTGTGGGTAGTGTTGTGTAGTTCTGAAAGTGTAATGTTGTGTAGGGAAATAGGTAATGTACTGTAGTTGGGTAGTGCATCACAATGTGCAGTGGGCTAGTTTATTATAAATAGGTAATGTGCTGATGGTGGTGTAGTGGGAAATGTAGTCCAGTACAATGCAGTATCACATATTTTATTTTATTTAGGCTTTATTTATCCATGAATACCATAATTATTCAATAAAATATATTTTTCAAAGGGCATATTTGACATAAGACAAAGTTTTGGCAAGTTTAGCTACAAATATTAAATGGGGAATGAGGCTACCAGTCATTAATTACATGTTTAAAAGCAGCAGTTGAAAGGAATTTGTCACGATTAAGATTTTCTTCAGATTCTTACAATTAGAAGAAGCCCAGCTTTCCAAATTCAGTAAGGGAAAGAGACTTTAAAAAGTATCACATGCTTTGAGTGGAGATGCTTAAATTTGAATTCACTGCAAAAACAGCGTGTCCTAGCAAACATTTTAAGTCTTAGCATAAGACTTCTCTCTCAGGTAGAAGACATTGGTTTGTTTTAATTTACTAGTTGCTTAACAAGTAAAATTTTGGCAAATCCTGAATTGTGTCAAATTGTCTCACTTTATTGGCAATCTTTTTGTCTTACTGAGCAAAAAAGTACAATTTTAAGTCTAAATATATGACAATAATAATTTTACTTGACTGAATTTTTGCAGTGTTGATGAGTATAGACCAGTGGATCAATCTGTGCAGGTCTTAAGAAGTCAAACCAGACCATTTACTCTATATGAGACAGTGATGAGTCTCCTTTTAATCACCTTTTGATAATGTAACGTAGAGGGTAATGTGCAGTTTAATGTAGTGCGGTGGTGTGTATGTGTGTGCGTGAGTGTGTGTGTGTGTGTCTGTGTGTGTGTGTGTCAGTGTGTGAGTGTGTGTGTGTGTGTGTGTATATGCACTTGTGGATTCAGTACCCTGATAGCTTAATGACTTTGCTGACTTCAGAGAGCAAGCGATTATACCAATTCTTTGTATTGACGCAGTGCATTTCATAATTATACTGTTAAATTCAGTAATTTCTTTGTGGAATTACATGTACTGACGGTGCATTCTCGATTGAGTATTTTCTCAGTGGAATGAGTTAAGTAATAGAAAGAAATAAAAATATTTTGACAAACTGACGTTCCAAAAATGTCTTTGATATTGTCTGTGCTGTTAGGGCAAAATTATATAACCATTGTTATATTTATAAGCAGCATCACAAGGGGAAAAAACCCTTTAATGTATTTTCATGACATTATTTATTTTTTGACGCTTACAACTCAGAATGGATCACGGAGAAGTAAACACTAACTGACCTCAGAGAAATGAAAGCCAGGGACTCTGGCGTCTGTTAGGAATCTGTGTGTGTGAGTGTGTGTGTGTGTGTGTGTGTGTGTGTGTGTGTGTGTTTGAGTGTGTGTGTGTGTGTGTGTGTGTGTGTGTGTGTGTGTGAGTGTGTGTATTTATGTGTGTGTGTGTGTGTGTGTGTGTGTGAGTGTGTATTTATGTGAGTGTGTGAGTGTGTGTGTGTGTGTGTGTGTGAAAGTGTGAGTGTGTGTATGAAAGCCGGGGACTCTGTAATGGTGTCCATTAGGAATCTGGGGCACTGGGGTTATTCAGATTGGGCCTCTCATGGGTGTGATGTTTTCACATTAAGTGAATTTTTTTCCCCTGATTTCCCATTAGGCGTCATGATTCTTTTTTAAAATAATTTACTTCCGATTTTTCCATATTTATCCCAATTGTACCCTATCTATACCAATGACCCATCTAGGATACCGCCCGTACATACCACCACGTCCCCCATATGAATGTATGTAACGATCCGGAGAGCGACACGCCTTCTCCAAACCGCGTTGTCTCCAACCATGACCGCGACTCCGAGGCGATCGGGGCTGTTGTTGTATGCGCCTAGCCTCCCCCTCAGAGCAGCGAGCCAATTATGGCACTCCACGTGAGTCCACCAAACTCAGCCTTTGGCAGGACCGGGAATCGAACCCTAGTCCTCGGTGTGCGACTGCAACCAACTGAACTGCAACAGCAAGGCTTGCTGCATCTTAGCCCGATCGTTGCGGAACTGAAAAGACTTATGGAAGCGATATAATGGTACAGCCGTGGGCGATATTTAAGCATACTCAGTCTCCTCTTTAGTTTGGCCGGATGTGGCCTTCCTCTGGACCTTGACAGATAAAGACAGCCCGTCAGCCTATCAGTGGCCTGCAGATGGTAAAAGGGGTGGGGCAGGAGGGTAGAGTGAGCCAATGGTATGTGAGGGAGGAGTTGGGGTTCAACTACATGATCCACTCCCCCGCCAACTGTAACTACCGTACCAGTAACTAACGTGTGTCGGTGCTAAGCTATGTTTCAACGTCATAGCATTGTATCCAATAAGAAGTGGATACATCACAATGGTGATGTATTCTGGCTGTGCAGTTACGCTGGATCTTTCCAACGGGTCGGGTGGGGTCTTTGTGAACTGGATGGACCGGGGCAAGCCAGTGATTAATGGGCCCCAGTCAAAGAGATCGGTCTCAGTGTAAAGAATCCCCACCTCCACCTCTGTGTCTCTCTATCACTCCATACATCCATCCATCCATCCGTTATGTAACCCGCTTATTCCTGTCACACTCAAAGGGGCCGCTGGAGCCTATCCCAGCATGCATTAGGCGAGCGGCAGGAATGCACCCTGGACAGGTCGCCTATCCATCACAGGTCTATCTCTCCGTATCTTTCTTTTTTCCCTTTCCCTCTCTCTCTTACTCTCTCACGCGCTCTTTCTTTCTCACTTTTTTTTCTGTCATTATCTTTCTTTTTCTCTCTCTCTCTGCAACCTGACAGCTTTTCAAACTGCCATAAATCAAACACCATGACTTCCCATTAACCTTCAGGATCCGGGGAGAGTGGCAGGTTTCGGCTGGGCGGAGCCAGGCCTCTCCAATGGAGCTGACAGGTTATATTTTGTGGGTTAAACGAGGCTATGCAGGGTTCTACAGAAACCGTTCGGAGCCAAACAGTGCCTCGTTCCCTCCCCTTAACCAATCACAAGCGCTTGCTGTCCATCTGGTTTTGATGACAGATGACAGAGTTTGAAGGATGGATAATGCACTTTGTTGTACGTCGCTCTGGATAAGAGCGTCTGCCAAATGCCAATAATGTAATGTAATAATAGTGGACCAGTGATGTTTGAATGTCCACTCAGCATGGGAATGTAGGCCACAAGTAGAGGGAGTGTGTTTCCTCTGGTTTTTTCCCTCCACTAATTATTTCTAGATCTTTCCTTGCCTGCCAGTGTAAGCTCAGAAGATGAAGTGCTTGACACTGTACACTGGCAATACCACATTGTGAGTGTGCATTACTTATTAGTATTAGCTAATGGGCGGGCTAATAGCATTAGTCTACTATTGTCTGACCACTTGCACAAGGAATTCAGTGGTTTATGTCTGTTCCAAAAACACCATTATGTCTTATCTTGTAAGTGGTAATATCTTGAGCGGGGAGCTAGCAAACACTAATTTTAATAATGGCATTTATAAATGTGTCAGATTCTTGTGTGTTAATTAGTAGTGTAATGCAGTGTAGCTCCTTTAAAGCTTGTCAATATTTATTTCAGAATTATACCACCATCTACTGGTGAAATACTCCATATACAACATTTGAATTTTGGTAGGAAGTACAAAATCTGATTCAAATGCATTGTAATTTCAGTTTACTTGTGTAAGTGTTTGCTCAAAATGTTCTTATTTTGTTACACACAATATCCTTTGAATCATTAATAAAGCACGCTACTTTACACATGTTGAATAATACAGCTTCTGTCAATAACTGTATTACAGCATTTTTTTGTGCATAGTTATCGAGGGAGCCAATAATTCTGGAGCCGACTGTATGATATTTGGTTCTTGCAGTGTAAAGGTTGTGGCAAGCTTACTTATCCATAAGGGCTGTGGTATATTCTCCATATTTGTATTGAGGTTTATTTTTCATAAAGTGGGTGCAGTCTCATTTACATAAGAGGGCGTGGTACATATTCCATATTAGGAAAGAGGTTAATTTGTGACTAAGCGGGCGTGGTTTCGTCTACATAAGGCGTGTCCTCTCTCTCCTGGAGCGGACGCGGTGACAGACGCTAAACTCAGCCGCTTGACTCCCCGTCTGTGGAGTAGCGCAGCGGGAACTAGGACGCGTGCGGCTCTAAAGTAGAGCAGAGCCCAGTTGGGTTGCCGGCGCGAGGACGGCGTGTGCTCTTCTCCTTCCCCGCTCCCGGTCGGGACAGCAAGCCGAGATGCTCAGCCCCACGGACACGTCCGATTACATGTTCTACCTGAACTATCTGTACAGGGAGCCGCGGAAGATGGTCCTGCACAAGGGCTCCACTGGCCTGGGCTTCAACATCGTGGGCGGGGAGGACGGCGAGGGCATCTTCGTCTCCTTCATCCTGGCGGGGGGGCCCGCTGACCTGAGCGGGGAGCTGAGGAGAGGCGACCAGATCCTGTCTGTGAGTCCCCCCGTGCCCCGCGTATACACAGCCTGCATACACACCCTGCGTATACACCCTGCATACACACAGCCTGTGTACACACACCCTGCGTACACACACCCTGCAAACACACACCCTGCGTACACACCCTGCGTACACACAGCCTGCACACACACACCCTCCGTACACACCCTGCAAACACATAGCCTGCAAACACACACGCTGCATACCCCTCCACACACCCTGCAAACACACAGCCTACATACACACAGCCTGCACACCCCACCACACACCCTGCAAACACACACCCTGCAAACACACACCCCGCAAACACACAGCCTACATACACACAGCCTGCACACCCCACCACACACCCTGCAAACACACAGCCTGCAAACACACAGCCTGTGTACACACACCCTGCAAACACACACCCTGCATACACACAGCCTGCGTACCTACCGTACACACTACTTTAATATATGCACCTAGACATACAACACATTCACTAGCTCCTTCAACACATAACAAATACAGTCCTTCTTCAACGCTAATATACAGTACTCCTTCAACACAAACACATTCAGTACTCCAACACAAACAAACACAGTGTTCCATAAACACAAACACACACAGTGCTTCTTCAACTCAAACATACACAGTGCTTCTTCAACACAAACACACACAGTGCTTCTTCAACACAAACACACACAGTGCTTCTTTAACACAAACATACACAGTGCTTCTTCAACACAAACACACACAGTGCTTCTTCAACACAAACACACACAGTGCTTCTTTAACACAAACATACACATTGCTTCTTCAACACAAACACACACAGTGCTTCTTCAACACAAACATACATATTGCTTCTTTAACACAAACATACACAGTGCTTCTTCAACACAAACACACACAGTGCTTCTTCAACACAAACACACACAGAATGTAGATGCATCCTGCTCTCTTCATCTCATGCTTTCTGGTTTGGGTTTGTTGTTTGAGTTTTTGAAGTTCTGTCATTTCTGTTTTTCTACAATGTCTCAGTAAAATGGGTTTTCAATCTCTCACTTGCTCTCTGTCTCACACTTTCTATCTCCCTCTCTCTCACACACAGATTCACAGTAAGATGCAAATTGATACATTATAGCCTTTTTCACATTACCTGATAGAGACCTTTATTTGACCAGGAAGAGGCCAGTTGAGAGCGAAAATGGCGCCCGGAGAATACAACAATATAACAAATGCGCAACAATACAGGAAAATATTACAGAAATAGAGAAAAGGATACAAATGTTGGAAACCGTTCGTCATCATTGTCGCACGCACTGAAGAAACAAACGAGCCAGTTTCCAGATGCAAAAGAATAACCTACATTCCGATCGCTGTGATCGATGCAGAGCCTGGACCAGCCACTAGATGGCGGTGCCACACCGTTACACGAGAAAGGCCGGCCTGTCCTTGTACTGTCAGTCTCATTGAGAGATGGGAGCCATCCAGGCATATTGAACGCTTTGTTTCGTTCACGCTCCTTCTTCCCCTAAGCTGCATTGTGCTTTTGATCATTAATTCATAACATCCCCTTCTCCCCGGGCCCTGTCTGTTCGAAATTCCACCCCCCGCTGACACCCAGCTCTGATTAAAACCTTGAATCAAAGCGTGGGTCGCTGCAGTTACGGTGTGTTGCCGGGGGGACCGGCAGAGATGGCGATTATGAGTGATGGTGGGGAGGGGGGCATCTCTCTGGCCTCATTCTGTGTCTAATTATAACCACCGTGGTGGATGGGGGGGGGGGGTGTCCGTTCACCTCTCCCAAACGCACTCAGGCACACGGCTGCCAGGTACGTACTGTTCCCACTCACAGACTGCTGCCCCACGCTGTACCCACTCTGTCCTGCCTTACCTGGACACAAAACAATGCCTGATACACAATGCATTGCTTTGGTTTGTTCTCATCAGTTTAATGTAAAGGGTTTGAGTTTTTATCTATGAGGACACTTCTAGCACTTTCTACTGTACCCTCTAGGGTCTTGTCCCTGGTTATGGGAATGCACTTTGCTGTTGTACGTCGCTCTGGATAAGAGTGCCTGCCAAGTGCCTGTAATGTATTGTACATTTCTGGCTGAATGACTTTGATGTCAATTTGAAAGAGGTTTTTCCTTTACATGTAAATTGATTTGTTTAGTTTGTCCTGGTTGTGTTTTCACTTATTAGGGTGGTCCTTTCACTGGTTTGACCTGATGGTATAATGATAGGCTTTTCAATTGCTTGTTTGCTTGTGAAAGGCCTGGTTGAGTGTTCAGCATGTCCTTTTAAGGGCATCTGGACCTCTCTCTCACTCTCATTCTCTCTTTCTCTCTCTCTCGCTCTCACATTTGATTTCAGATTTTTTTGTATGTAAGTGCTGTATTGTATTTGTTTTGCCAACACATGGCAAGGTACATATGAAACATCAGATAACAAAGAGCCAAAACAGAACAATGCAATCTCTCTCATGCTCTCTCTCCCTCTCTCCTGCACTCTCTCAGCCCCGCTTGTATTAGTGGGCATTAAATGAAGCTATGCTGTACTGTATGTGTGCAGGGGGTATGTACAGTCTAAGCTCTGTGTGTGTGTGGCTCTGCGCAGGTAAACGGCATCGACCTGCGGGGTGCTACACATGAGCAGGCTGCCGCCGCCCTCAAAGGAGCGGGCCAGACCGTGAGCATCTTCGCCCAGTACCGCCCGGAAGGTAGGTGTCTCCCCGGAAAGCGGGCACGCCATTATTCTCCGCTAAATAGTTTAATACAGCACCGAGAGCTAGCCGTTTCTGTTAAAATGGAAGTAGAAATCGTGGTTTTCTAACCCACAGAAAATCAATACGCTCAATTGGTTTTTTTACAAAATAGCTGCCTCCATCTCAGTTTGTCATTCGCCATTTTGGGTACGTTACCTTGTCTTCCGCTGGCAGCTGTGACCTGTTTGCAGCAGAGACCGACATTGAGTTACTTTATTCAGTTTGTTTTTACAGGGACAGTGCACGTTGATTAACATTTCTGTAAATCTTCCTGTTTAGCCAACATGGTTCATGTTCAACATCTGTAAATACAACACCCTGCTGTAAAATCCAGCTATGACTAGCTTAATATGACCAGCTACTGGCAGTGTCAAAACATGGCATGAGCTGATCTGAACTACTCAACCAGCTAGCAGCTGTTTCAGAACCTAGCTTGGGCTGGTCAAACCATGTTGAGTATGGTGCTGGTCTGAACTGCTCGACCAGCTAGCAGCTGTTTCAGAACCTAGTCTTTTTCAGCTGAACGGATCAGATAGTCTTCTTTCGGCAGCATCGACGCAGGTTGTCAGTGCCTCCTGAGGAAGACTGCGGTCGAAATGCTTCAAAATGGATCGCAGCTTTCTCACCTACAGAGAATCAATACGCTCCATTGGTGCGTTTCCAAAATGGCTACCTCCGTCTTTGTTTATTATTCACCCTTTGGGTACATTTGTTTGTAGTTCACTGCCAGTTTTCAAAATGCTTCAAGATGAATCTGAGCTTTTTTGCTGACAGAAAAATCAATAAACTCAATTGGTGCATCCCAAAATGGCTGCCTCCTTCTTCGTTTATTATTCACCCTTTTGGGTACATTTGTTTGTAGTCCACTGCCAGTTTTTTAACACTGAATTTCTGATCAAACTCAGTAAAACTGAGTTGCTTCTGACAGAGGGCTGAGTCCTTTCTCAGGTTTTCGTTTGCTTTCAGAGGAGATCACTCAAGGACTTGGATCTGTACTTTCCTCTAGGGTCTTCAACTCACTTGTCCCTGGTTCTGATTGGCCCTTAATTGTACATCTGCTAAATGACTGTATTGTAATGAGATATTTGGAGGTGTGAGTGTTCTTGTCTGCAGTAGCATTGAGTATGTGTGTGTGTGTGAGGGTGTCATTGAATGACCTGTAGGAATGTGGGGCCTGGAGTTGCTCTGGATAAGCGTCAAAGAAGCTGATGTAAAGATAATGCATCTTGTAGAATTATTTTGTTTTGCTGTGACATTATGGATCTGTAAGGACAGTGCGACTTGGACAAGACTGGGATGAATCATGGTTTGGGTTGGGGTCACAGAAATGTGGAGGGATTGTCTGTCACTTCTAAGCATGAAGCATTGGTGCTAGCTGTCTGTCAACATGTGTAGGTGTTTGACCAACCCGGTAATGACGTAATATAACAAAACATAATGACATGAACAGTATCTATAGCCATATCAAGCCTGGTATTGAAAACCTCCACTACGTGTCCTGGGAAGCTGGACCCACAGTGACCACTGTCTCTGTAAAAAAAGACCTCCTAAAATCTTTGCCGAATCTATGCTAATTTAGGCTAATGCTAACGTATGCTCATTTCCATGTATACCTGCTCGTTCTGCTAACTGAACTAAACCTGAAGAATCTCCTGTGGTTCACATTGTTAACATGAGTTTTAAAGCATCTCTGGGGCGTGTAGGGACGCCGGTACTGATAACTGCTCTCTCTTTTCACCCGTCAGAGCTTGCTTTGTGCTGCCAGAGACGGGACGCGGCATCTGCACCAGGTTCGTGAGACCCACACCTGGGTCCCAGTTCTGATTCAGCCCCAGTTCTGATTCAGCCCACACCCGGGTCCCTGTTCTGATTCAGCCCACACCCGGGTCCCTGTTCTGATTCAGCCCCAGTTCTGATTCAGCCCACACCCGGGTCCCAGTTCTGATTCAGCCCCAGTTCTGATTCAGCCCACACCCGGGTCCCTGTTCTGATTCAGCCCACACCCGGGTCCCAGTTCTGATTCAGCCCCAGTTCTGATTCAGCCCACACCCGGGTCCCTGTTCTGATTCAGCCCACACCCGGGTCCCAGTTCTGATTCAGCCCACACCCGGGTCCCTGTTCTGATTCAGCCTGCACCCGGGTCCTAGTTCTGATTCAGCCTGCACCCGGGTCCCAGTTCTGATTCAGCCCCAGTTCTGATTCAGCCCACACCCGGGTCCCTGTTCTGATTCAGCCTGCACCCGGGTCCTAGTTCTGATTCAGCCCCAGTTCTGATTCAGCCCACACCCGGGTCCCTGTTCTGATTCAGCCCACACCCGGGTCCCTGTTCTGATTCAGCCCACACCCGGGTCCCTGTTCTGATTCAGCCCACACCCGGGTCCCTGTTCTGATTCAGCCCACACCCGGGTCCCTGTTCTGATTCAGCCTGCACCCGGGTCCTAGTTCTGATTCAGCCTGCGCCTGGGTCCTAGTTCTGATTCAGCCGGCACAGAGGGCGTTTAACACTAGAAAGGCTGGCGTATTTTACTACCTACAGTAGAACCACCGAGGGAGTCAGGCTTGCCCAGCATTACAGCACTGAGTTCTGCCCCCACAGCAGCCTAATTTCATGAGAAAGCCAATATTGCAAATCTATTTTCTTGAAATAGCCTAAAGGACACAAGTGAATCCATTTCAATGTTTTCAACGTCCTCAGTTACCCATCCCACCCTAAATTCTTTACCTACCGTTGTGCTTGATTAAACAATTCGCTGCAAAGCATCAATCATTCAACAGTGTGTTTCTGGAGTAGAGCGAAATATTCACACCTGGGTAGCAGTACCTGTTTCCTACTGGCTGATAGGGGATTTTTGTGAAGAAGCTGGCACAAAATGGCTGTATTTATCTTAAATGAGTCATATTTTTTGGCATTTTAAAGTCCAAGGGCTTGATGGCATCAGCTCGGGTGTTTTCTAGTGTTAAATGGCATTTAGAACAGTATCTATACTCTCCCATATCACTGAACCTACTTTTTCTGGGTTTATTTGAGCTTCAATGGAGTCTGTAGGCAGGGGTGTCGCTAGGAAATCTGGGCCAACCTGAAAGAATATTTTTCTGGGCCCCGCTTTATAAAATTAAATTGTCACCACCTTTCACCTCACGAGTGAAGGCCCAGTCCACTGGGGTTGGGCAATCTAGGCCCTCATCCAACGGGAAGCTCCCGTGAGATAGACTGATAGCTGATTGGTTCAATCCGCTGGTGGAGGCATGGATTGGCCAGGGTTTCTCCTGGATGTAATTGTTTTCTGAGAACACAGATTACTGTAAGGCTGTGCAGGCATCCCCACAGTGATGGTAAACATGGTATACACACATTGTATACACACAGAGACAGTTATTGTTGATTACCGGTGGTACAATGATGCATGTCTGCCTGTTCTATAGCACGTATGTTGCGTATTTAGCAATTCATAGCACTCTGAGTTCAGATGGCATCGATGGTATGCGGTAATGACAATGGCAACATACAATTAAAGGTTAAGCGGCAGGCTACAATGACGACTATACAATTGAATCCACATAGTTATTGTTTGCTCTCCTTGTTCCCAAGCACTTTCCTGATGTTGATTACTTCATTGTTAATGTTCTTTAGGGATAAACATGGGATTGCATGTCTGACATGGCTATAGTTATGATAGCTACATAGTAGTATATCGTCTTTTCTTGAATGTGTTGCCTGTAGTCTGTACAGTGATTGTTATCTGAAGTTGGTAATAAGATGAGTATGTCATACTCCCTTAGTTTGTGGAAGATAAGGCTCTGAATTTCAGCTGTGTGTTCAGCTGGGGGGGCCATACAATAAGACCATCCTGATATAATACACTCACTGAAACACAACTCCCCTCTACACCTCCATGCCTGCCCACGTACACAGTAATGCTCAACTCACGTTAAGCTCATCCTAATTCACCCCTACATCCTCACTCTCTGAAACCATGTGACTTTCCAGAACATTCAGCATGCATTTCATTCCACATCCTCCGGGTGTCACTGCTGGCAATTTTAACACGGGGTGGTTCGATCCCGGATGCTGACTGGCAGAGATTCCCTTCAGTAACAGTTAGTCAAACAGTCTGTTTGTAAACAGGATCACTCCGCGCACAAACCCTTACTTACAAAATAAATTACAAAAGAAATAATACAGTGTCGTCAAGTAATTGTTTCTGTATGTTGTGCCCGTTTTATGAAAGACATCCAGCACTCGAGGCTGTGCTGTATCGTGAATTCATTACATTAATGGCTTTTGGCAGACGCTCTTATCCAGAGCGACATACAGTTGACTAGACTAAGCAGGAGACAGTCCTCCCCCTGAGGAATTTAGGGTTAAGGGCCTTGCTCAAGAGCCCGACGGCTGTGCGGATCTTATTGTGGCTACACTGGGATTCGAACCCCCAACCTTGCCTGTCCCAGTCATTTACCTTAACCACTACGCTACAGGCCACCCCACCCCCCATGCCTACCGAGTGCATTCACAATACAGCACGGCCTCTCAGGTCCTATTGCTTAACTCGCTCTAATTGCAGTACTCATGGCTAAGCAATCAAAGGAGTATGGCAGTTATACAGTTTAATTTCAGGGTGACTGAAGTGCTAGTTGTTATGAGGGTACGCATTCCTAAACCAGACACGTCTGACCTTATCAGAACAGGGCTGGCATAGGTGCTGGATTCTGTTCAAGCCTGGAACGGAAGTGTCTGATTCCACTCATGAAAATTATAATTAAATATGATTAGTTCAATCAGTGGTATTCACACAGGGCCTCCTGGGATTAGATGTGTGTGATAATAGAATCGTTCATTGGGATTCTTCATGTGGTAGAACGCGCTGACTGCTTAGCAAGTGGCTTCAGTTATGTAAGTCCTCTACTAATCTTGTTTACAACGCTGTGACATTTTTGGGTTGGAGATGATATGAATGCAGGTTGGTTCAGCGTACCTGTTGCTGTACAGTACCTGTTCTTCAGACCTGTTCAAAATGTATTATTCTTTTCAAGAAAAATAAACACTTAACTGGATACTGACACAGCAACGTGAATGTGCAGTTCCTTGACTCAACATTTTATTAATAGTTTATTAAGAAGCCACATTATTGCCAAAATAATGTGACCATGTGAAATGCATTGGTTATAGAATAGGACTATGTGACTGTTGAAGTTGACATCACGTATTGTACTGTATACAAAAATGCTAATAATCAGGTTCTGTGAATATAAATTACATATTAGTCACATTCCCCCAACTTCTTAGGATGCAGCAGAAACTCTATCTGTTCTAACGCTGAATGTGGATGCTCTGGAGAACCTGAATCTAACCTGTTATGGAGACTTGTTATTGGTCTTTAAGTGAGTAGGGCCATTTGCGTAGTCTCTTATGTCCCACGGTCTGTTGATGTCTTCCTCGAACCAAGGCCATTAGTGTTACAGAGGTCAGAGAAACAGGAAACACTATGTTTGTGGATATCTCCATCTCCATCTCTTTCGAGAGAGAGAGAGAGAGAGAGAGAGAGTCAGACCGAAAGTGTGATTAGTTTCCCTGGCTGGGGACAGTTACGTGTAGTTCAGCATGTTAGTGGTGACTGTTGTTTTATTGTGCTGGTATGGTTGGAAATGTACTCTACAGCTGTTACAGTATGTGATGTTTCTGGGGCGACGCTGCTTAAAGAACATTCCCTGCTCACCTTGTGCCTTGAATACTACTGTCTTCTCAAGTTCGGTCCTGGTGGACCACAGTGTATGCTGGTTTTTATACCAGAATTTTTCTTAATGATGCTTTTCAAAGGTTTACGCTTTCAAGGGATTATTTACCCTCTTAAGCCACATTATGCCAGAAATAGCTATACATGCAGTGGATAATACAAATACCATATTCACATTGTGCTATTGTAAATGATTACATAGCAAGAGGCACAGTTAAAATGAAATTATCATTGAATCATCCAAATCATGCCAACCCTTGGAATCACTTTGTTGTCCTTATTTAGCTGACAGAGGCTCCTGTACTTCAGAACAGTACTCTACAATGTTTTGGATACACTTGCAGTCTGGGGCTGTAGCTTTGTGTTTATATCAATGTCAGATAAAGATATGATTGAGCTAATTAAATGATTAAGGGCAGAAGTTGGTAGAAAATTCCGGAAATGAATCAGCCCTTGTTGTGTGCCCCTACTTTAACTATAATCAACATTAAAAGCAATGTATGGTGCCAAATGAATGTGAAACTAAAAATTGCTGCATGCATGTTTGAATCTTCTTCTATTCTTATATCACAACTTGTCCATAGTTTAAATACATAATACATACAAATTTACTAAACTATTGAGGAAAAAAAAATGTAACCTTTCTATACAGACGCAAGTCATGCCGAATGTATATGTAAACTATTGATAAAAATGGTTTGGCTTTGATTTAATTTCCTTCCACAACTAAAGCTGTTTGTTTTCCATAACTAAAGTGTATGTATGTACAATGTAGTCTCAGAAATGCAATGGCACCACACACACCATTTGTAACGCGGCTATAATGCTATATACCTATTTCAAATAGCTTGTGATTCATCATAATTGGTCAGTGAGATTAGAATTGGGACTTTGCGGCCTCCACTCTTACTCTGGGGATACGTGTTGATAGTTTTCGGAAGCAGTGACTGATGGGAAGGCGCAGGGAGGATATCGCTGAGTTCATTACTGCCTCAGTTTTTACTGCCGGGATCTCGTTCAGGTGGTGTAGTTTCTCTGCTTGCTGTCCCCCGAAACGGATAGCGAACACGATGCCTTCGCATTTACCTTCATTACCCGTCACAGAAGCAGCTACTGGGAACTCCGAGATGCATGCTCAAACTGCGAATTACAGCGGAGGACTATCTGCCATCTGTGTCTCTCTGGGAGCTGCCAGCTGGCCTCAGTGACTGATGTAGATCTCCGGGTAGCTAAACAGAACAAGGGTGCGGATATGTTTCTTGCCAAGAAGGAAATCCAGCGGAGTAGTTTGCAGCCAATAGTTAATCATGTTTTCACTATATTGCAGTTACAAACCGAAAACTAAAATAAGAAACGGGTATGGGAGGCAGTGGCATTCAAAGAAGGCAAAATATTATTGCTTGTTTTTATATTTATAATTATTGATTTTAGACATGGGAGGGCAGCGCGGATGGTGCAGTGGGTAGCACTGCCGTCTCACAGCAAGGAGATCCTGGGTTTAAATCCCAGCCTCTCTGTGTGGAGTTTGCATGTTCTCCCCGTGTTTGCGTGGGTTTCCTCCGGGTACTCCGGTTTCCTCCCACAGTCCAAAGACATGCAGGTTAGGCTGATTGGAGAGTCTAAATTGCTTGTGGGTATGAGTGTGTGAGTGAATGGTGTGTGTGCCCTGCGATGGACTGGCGACCTGTCCAGGGTGTATTCCTGCCTTTCACACAATGTATGCTGGGATAGGCTCCAGCCCCCCTGCGACCCTGTTCAGGATAAGCGGGTTAAGATAATGGATGGATGGATGGATTTTAGACATGGCCTAATAATTGAAATGTACTCAAACTTGCAGTACAGAGGAAGATTATGTCCTTTATTTTGAAAAAGGAATGATGCCTTGTTTGGAGAAAGGCACTTTTGCTTGTACAGAAAATGTCCAGATTTCAATTTCCTTAGCAAACCTCACAGGTTTCGCTGAGGAAGACAATATAAAATGGTGCTGTGGATTGTGTTTGCATTTTAATCTGTTCAGGTGCTTACTCCAGGGGACAAATTTGAGCTTTTTTATAATAACTTGCCTTATATGTCAGAGAAGGTGCACTGTACGGAAAGCCTTATAAAATGGTGGCATGCATATGCAGTATGCCCTCTGTCTGTCTTTGATTGGTTTGGGGAATATCAGTTTTAATAAGGCGCACTGGAATTGTGAGGTACATTAATCACTGTGAACTTTGCTGAGATTGTATTAGTAATGAAGTCATTGATAACTGCTGAGCTCTGAGCGAATCATTACTCTCCTTGCTCACATCTTTTAGATGGGAATACAGTTTATGCCGTTCATTATTTTACCTGAAAATGCAGGTGTAGATATCTCGGGTCCTTAAATTTGCTTACAAGGCAGAAGAATTGGGAGAGATAGACTATACTATGATGCCGTTGATCAAGATGATCCTTTTTTAAAATGGATCCATCAGTACTTATTAGTGTAGTGCTTTTTACAGACTTGGGTCAATTTCGTAATTGTTTTGGATTGAAATACTCTTCTATGTTTTACTGAGCTTGTCTAGTGTAATGGAACTTATTAAATACTCTATTTCTTTACATACTTTGGGCTGTCGTAAAAACTAAAACTCCCTGATCTCTGTTCAGAGACAGGCTGTGATATAATTGTGTCTCACCCTTTAAACTTTACCTACCTAAATGTTACCAATCTACTGATTTGTGAACAATGTAGTTAGATTCAAAGCCTGAATGTTTAAAAAAAAAATTATATTGAGGCCCAAGCTCCACTCAAGGTTATGGATATGGAATATGCATTTTAGGCTCCATACTGTATATTCTCTTTCTGAAAAGTTATATGATAATAATAACTACACCATATTCTTAAGTGTTATGTATATACCATCGTTTTCCTGAGCAGACTGTGTTAGAAATCCGGCCATACTTGCGTTGGGAGGGCGGCCTGTCGTGTAGTAGTAAATGACTGGGACAGGCAGGAGAGGATTGTCTCCTGCTTAGTCTAATCAATTGTACGTCACTCTGGATAAGAACGTCTGCCAAATGCCATTAATGTATTGTAATGTAATGAGATGCTCTGTGTGCCTTTAGCGTCCTCTTTTTTACTCCCTGTACTTGTCCATGTGGAACAGAAAGTACAAACTCAAAAATGTAATAAACATTTTCTACTGTGTAATGCAGGGTAAGCCAGTCCTGCCCCCATTTTGTGAGCCCATAACTACATAATTAGATTAAGTATGACTAAGCAGCTGGAGTGTTTCAGTGCGATTGAGACTGATGTTCAGATATAGAATACTAATAGTCAACAAAGCTGTGCAATCAAGTTTATATTTCGAAAACATATTCAGCACTCCAGGACCACCCTCCCTGGGGAAAGATATTATTTTAGCAGATGGCCTTATTGTTCATGAAACTTTCTTACCTGCTTTATATTTTTAATTTAATAACATCAAAATTTCAGAACACTTGCTCAAGAAATTTGGGCTAATTGTGTGGGGTCGTATACAAGTATCCCTGGGGGATATTTGGACTTGCAGTCTTGTAGTAAAAGGGTTAGTTTTTTAACCACTAAAGCGTGCTGCACATCTGAGAAATTGCACACAGTGAAACAGAAATGTCTAAAGAGGAATTAAACATGTTTGTATTTGTGATTTACTTTCTCAGAAATTTGAGAGATTAACTGAAGCAGACGTCACTCTCTGTGATCTTGGTCATGTGACATTTGTCTCACAGATTTGAAGTCATTTGTGTGTAAGATTATAATCAGGCAGGCATCTTAGGTTTCCTACCTCCAATTACACTGAGACTTCCTAAGAATTTCATGGGTGATTATCCCCTTTTACAATTTGCCAAAAAAAACATTTTTCAATCATATTCCTCCTGTTGGGCTCATGACATTCAGTGTTATGTTTCAGTGTCCGCGATATTAATAGGACCATAGAGCTTGTATCCACTGGCAACCAGCTCTTCCCTTGCTCGATGCAGTTACCATTTACAGCGAATGGAGTAACACAACACGAAGGAGCCTGAAGGATTCCATCGTTCAGATCACAAGTTCACGCTTCAGTTGTGTTCGACAGTGTTGAAGGAGTTTCTGAAGCAAATATAGGAAGGTCAGCCATGTTGATTCAGGCATGCTATAGTAGGGACCTCTGGTTCTGGAGAGCCAGAGTTGTTTCTTCAGGCTTTTCTCCATCTAAGTCAGGGGTGCTCAACCACATGCCATGGAGGACCAAGAGTGCACACAAGAGTATCCAACCCATCACTACACCAGCTTATTTCACTAATTAGTTCCCTCCTCTCTAATCGGAGGTGTGGTAATTAGTGAAATCAGCTGGTGTCATGATTGGTTGTAATTAAAACCTGCATACTCTCGAACCTCCTTGGCACATGATTGGCACATGATTCATCTAAGCTTAACTATACTGATTAACAACTGTTAACTAAGCTTAATTTAAAGATATAATAGGGAATTCTGGACTTCTAACAGTCAGGAGATGAATTACAGCAACAAACACTCTCAAACTTTGTTTATCCCTCCCCCTTCTCTGTGAACGCGCTGATGTTGAAACCCTTACCTATTGTACCTGTAAATAATGATGAGATATAGAACTCTTAACTAAGCTTAATTTAACTGAGCTTGGAGTATTCTCACAATGTCTGCGTCTGAATGTTGAAATTCTGAGTGCCTCCATGGCCCTGTTTAAGTGTAGTCATCAGGCCACTTTGAAGATAGGGGTTCAGATGGGCTAAAAAACAATACAAAACAAACTCATACATCCTAAAAAAGGGTTGCCAGGCCTGCACTGTAGCCTAAGGAGTTAGCATCACAGAAGCAGTTAGCATCACAGAAGGCTTTGGATTTGCTCTGGTATTAGGCCTGTGGGGAACAGTGAGTTGTTATGAAGAATTGAATTCTGAGCTTTGCATATAATCCTGTGATGACAATGATGAACTAAGAAAGGTGGGATGGGAGTTCAATATACCGACATAATCCCACTGTATATTCCCAGAGAAAAGGACTGGGTACAGCTGAGGCATTACAAGGTTGGAATGAGGTGATTAAATTATTGAGAAGAAATGTTGACAAATTGAAAACCTGGCTTTTACGCAACAGCGCTTAGTGGTTTTCCCCCATTCCGTTGGATTATGTTATTGCACGTAACATCACATTGTTCATGCATTTGGGCTGTTGGTATGTTCTGTTCAATCATCTCTCTCTCTCAATTCAATTTTGACATTAAATTCAATTCAATGTGCTTTATTGGCATGAAATACATACAGTAAATGTTGCCAAAGTGTGACATAAAAGAAGAGACACACAAATACAGCAATTGCAAAAAAAAAAAACATAGACTTGAGAGCATTTATTTATCAACTCTAATTATATTTACAAGTTGAACAGGCACTGGCTTCTTCTCTCTTTCTGACTCTCCCTCTCTCTCTCTCATTCACACTCTCTCTCTTTCTGACTCTCTATCTCTCTCTGTCTCTGTGCAGAAATGTAAAGGAATGAGTGCCGACAGATCAGTTAGTGTCCCTGTAGATTTTCAGTTTCTGGTTGCAAACAACAACCGAGAGCTGCCATTTCCCTGGTCGCTACGCACCCTGAAGGGGGGGGGGGGCTAACTGTTAGCAGCTGCTCGGTTGGTGAGGTAGGGAGGGGGGGCGGCTAACCGTTAGCGGGTGCTCGTTTGGTGAGGTAGGGAGGGGAGTGTGTTGTGCACTCTGCCGCAAGCTTCGCTGATAAGGGACCAATCATTAGGCGGTCTGTGGGGGGCTGAGAGACCCCCTGGCATGCTGCTCACTGAGCACGTGTGGAAACGCACCGGATCGTTCTGTCAGCACTGGAAGGGTTCATGGAAGCATCCGGAGTAGTTGTTTAAAAGATGCTGAAGTCCGCATCGTGCTCGGAGCGCTGAGCAGACGTATCGAGGTAAGTTTGCCAGTGAGATTTGACAATCAATCCGTTGGTCTGTTTTTTAGTGTGAGTGCTTCATAATGCTTTTCAGATTGCATCTTTTATCTGTGGATTTCATAAAAACCTCTCCTGCTGTGGTCAACCTAAAATCTGCCTTTTGTCTAATGTTGCATCTCTGCAAGGGTTGCCCAGTAAATCTAAAAAGCGCTGGTTACCCAAAAGTAAGTGAGTTTGAGAAATTGAGCATTTCCCACAAGGACAGGTATTTTGTTAATATGTCTACATGTTATAACTTTATAGACTTTTCCCCCTCTCTACCACCTGTCGTCCTTGAGGAACATTAAATGTCTATTCTGTGATACATTTCAAACAATAATGCATCTTCTCAAGAAAAGAAAATATTCATGGTCAAAAATGTTTAATCTTTAAGAGGAAATACTCCTTACAGTATGTTTTGGCACTGTAGATCAAGTACCTAACATGAGCAGAAAAATATAACGTACGGTATATATGAATATGATATATTTGGCTAGCATAACACAGCTCAGTGCAGGTGGAGGCGGTTGATCTCTGGTCATGTCACAGAGATGTTCGGTGCCGACAGCATTCTCTTCACAGTGACGAGGGACAGTATTTCTCAGCTATGGGACAGACACAGAATTATTCTGAATAATCAGTTTTCATGTTTAAGGTTTGACTTTGCCTATGTCATACTCCTGTCTGTGGTGGTAGAAACAGGTATAAATGTAATGAAGTAGTTTGGTACACACACACAAAACCCTTCATGGTTTTTATTTTGTTGCTGTCCGAAATAGTGCATTTGCTGTTTTTCATTGTATTCATTCAACTGTGTTATTCAACTTATGTTATTGATAATGATGTTGTTGTTTCAAACGTAGTGTATATTTATCAGATTGCATTGTGCTTCCCATCACGGAAGTGTGATTTGATTATGTCTGCATTTTATGAGTGTTAATCTGTGGTGAGTGTTCAGCCGTGGTTTAAACATCTGTGATGTATGAAATAACTGGTCCTGTCTTGCATTCAGAAGCTAAATGGATATTTATATCAGCACACAGTGTAGAAGTAATTTGCAGTTACTTACCCAGCATACTTTTATTGATCAAAGTATTTATTCAATCATTTTAAAGTAAAAATGAAAAACGCATTCACATATTATTGCTGACACGTTAACTTAAAATCTTCTTGTAATTGTTGTGTTGAAGTCGTGTTTTATTCATGAGGTTTTGTTTAATTTTGGAACCCTAATTTCCCAGCCGTTCTGTACTAAAACTTTCATTGCTTCCTCGGGCAATATACAGATCAAACAGATTTTTCACACTTCAGTTTCACAAATAAAACCATGGCAAACCCAAATTATTCCTCTAATAACACTGTAATTAGATTTTACAACCATGCATACGCACACATCCAAGCATTTTTAATTAAACATGTAATGATTTGCTCTTAAACATTAAACATTTATCCAAAGCTGGAGACAATCCCCCCAGGAGCAGTGTGGGGTTAGGGGCCCACAGTTGTGCAGATCTTACTGTGGCTACACCTTTTACTCAAAGCCTTCGAGTAAAACAAAATGAATTTAACCAATGAATGTGGTCGCACAACAACACCTTGTCCTTCCTTAGATCATTGCGAAATACTGTCGCGTTAAGTAAACACTATACTATCACGTAGTGTTTAATATATTGACAAGGTAACCTTCTTTTAGTAAGAATATTATGCCACAATAGTGTCACATATTTAATACATTAACAAGATAATCTTCTTGAAAATGTGAAGCACATGGCGCTGTGCCCTCTCTGAGCGTCGGCTCATCAGGGGCTGCCAGCTATCGGACACGGAGCGCGTTCTGTTGTTTTGACCGCGGTCCGGTGTGTGTGTTCGCAGAGTACGGGCGCTTCGAGGCCAAGATCCATGACCTGAGGGAGCAAATGATGAACCAAAGCCTGAGCTCTGGCTGCGGCTCCCTGCGGACCAATCAGAAGCGCTCGCTCTATGTCAGGTAGTGCTGCGGGGGTCTTACTCATTGGTTGGTTACAGTCATGTGTGTACCATACATCCAGACGTCAGCGGCATGTTCTTTTCATTGTGTCTTTCTCTCCATTGGAATGGAGCATTAAGCTGGTATAGGTAGACATACACAGTTTTCTCATCTTCTTGCCACAGATCCTGAAATCAACTCAACTTCAAATATTTTTTATCTTTCTCGCGAATAAAAATTGATTACTTTTTGTAACATCAAAACAAATTCGGTTAAAATGTAGATCTGACATTTTATTTTTAATTTCCACATCAACCCTATCCTCTGATTGTCTCTTTTATTTTGATTCGGTTTCTTTTCTCGCTGGCTGCACTGTGATCTCACTGCTCATTGCTTCAGTGAAGTTGTGCTCATCACGCGTCACCATGGCAATGCTGATTCCTACATCCTGGAACATTCTAGAACTCCTCATTAATCCACAAGCCATCCAGACTGCCATTTAGACTCGGAGCCAAAATGGCGGATAATGTTATTGTGCAGAATTTATTGTGCGTCTCATTATTTGTTACACTATTCTACTGCATTCTCTGTGTGGTTCAGTAATGCTTGTACTTTTGTACTTTGAATATGTAAGGAGCCTTCATGTTCATAGACAATTTTGCCTTGTCTATTTAAAAAAATAGACAAGGATCCTCTTTAAAATGAAGCTATGAAACTAAATCCATTAGTTTTCCTTTGCTTTGGTCAAGAGAGATTTAATTTTTTGAGCCAATGAAACAATGCATGCTGCTTCACCTGAACCTCTCTCCTGGGAAAGGTTATTCAATTTTAATGCATGTTTATTAGATCTATCAGGACAATGGCACATTCTGTTTCACCCATTCTTAATAATAGCTCTCATGGCATCAGTATTCCCACGTTACTATGGCAACACCATTCAAAACCCATCCCACTGCCTTCTGCTGTTTTCTGATCACATTCTCTAAAAACGTGCTTTTAGAGAATGTGCCAAAAAATGAGAGAAAGCTTAAATTGTTGGACAGTTGCATTGTGTGTGTGTGTGTGTGTGTGTGTGTGTGTGTGTTTGTGTGAGTGTGCGCATGTGCATATGTGTGTGTGTTGAATGTATCACCCGTGAAGCAAAGTGCTGTGCATTTTGTTTACATGAAACTCTGGGGTTGAATAAATTCAAAAATCATAAGTAATGCACCCAGCCCAAGACCAGTTCCATTAAACTACCCAGACTTCTTTATCCACAAATGTGTTTGCATAAGTCAAAATCTTTTACATGCAATGAAACATTTTTGACATATGTAAACACGTTTTAGGACATATGCTCATTTTAATGTAATTCTGCGTGTGTGCTTGCCTGTGTGTATGAGCTTGTGTGCCTGTGTTGCCATGTCAACATGGTCATGGTGCTACAGGTCAGCCATTTTGCTGGTGGTAATTGGTTGTATATCAATAAGGCACTATGCTACTGTGGGTCAGTGAAAGCTGATTTAGGAGTATGATTTTAGGGCTTTTTTCCCTAAAAATGGATTGATTGACTGATTAATCGGTTGACTGATTTATCGGCTGATTAATCGGTCGACTGACTGACTGACTGGCCGATTAATCTATTGATAAATCGGCCGGTCCAGGGCGCTGTTTGAGTACGAGCGGGCCAAGGACAGCGGCCTCCCCAGCCAGGGGCTGAGCTTCAGGTACGGAGACATCCTGCACGTCATCAACGCCTCGGACGACGAGTGGTGGCAGGCCCGCATGGTGACCCCCGATGGGGACAGCGAGGAGATGGGCGTGGTCCCCAGCAAGCGCAGGTAACGGTGACGGCTTTCGCTCTCCTTACCGCGGCTACTCGCTCCTCTGCTCGATTGTCTTTTTGAATACGTACCGTGCATTTATCCCCTAGCGCACAGGTGTCAAACTCCAGTCCTGGAGGGCCACAGTGTCTGCTGGTTTTTGGGGTGTTCTGGGCACCCGTGGTTTAATTCAAGTCATTGATTGGTTAAAGTATCCACACGCCTTCTTCTCAACGTGTTGCTTGGCAGCTGACTGAAAGGAAACCACAAAAACCCCGCAGACACTGCGGCCCCCTGGGAATTCGGTTTGACACCCCTGCCCTAGCATGTTTATATGCTGTACAAAATCTGGAATTTAGGAATTTATGGAAATTTGAAGAAAACAAAGAGTCAATAATGATGCATGGTTGAATGTAATGAAATTAATGTGTAAGTCTGTGACATTTGATTGACATGACTGCTTGGTTATCTTTTTATTTACCAGAGTGGAGAGGAAGGAGCGAGCACGTCTAAAAACGGTCAAGTTCAACGCTAAACTGGGAACGCTCGATTCCAAGGGGGTAAGGCACAAAGTTCGGAAACCACTGGGTGGATAACGCACAAAACTAGTCTCTAGTCTCTTGAACCAAGCTGCTGTAGAACAGGGAGAATTACGGTAGGACAGACATGATTAATATCCAGTGTCTTTATAACTATGGTTCAAAGAGTTATGAAGCATTTTAGGCCTTATGAATTATTAAGAATGCTATAGTACTATAGTACAGGGGTCGGCAACCCTGGTCCTGGAGAGCCGCAGGGTGTGCTGGCTTTTGTTGTTACTCAGCACTTCATTGATCAATGAAAGAAGTTGATAATAGAGTTAACACACCTTCCATTGTTTCCTGTGAAAACAAAAACCAGCACACCCTGTGGCTCCCCAGGACCAGGGTTGCCGACCCCTGCCCTAGTAACATCACTTGTCAGCCACATAATTTTACAATACTGATGAGGTTGACTTTGTGCTGTTATATACAGCCAACAATGTGTTCACTAATAAGCCAGTCTTCTTCTAAATCTTGGTCTTGTATAGGTGGCTTCAATCAAGGCAATTCAACACTGGCTAAAAATGGCAGAAACTATACTATATAAAGAAATGTCATTATTAATGTCAACATTAGACTGTTTTCTATAGCATTTGAAAGCCTAATTACTCATCACAAAGAAAGTCAAGAATACACAATAATGACCGGTGGCAGCAGTAATAACAGTCATTTAACATGGTTGCTTTATTAGTCTGTGAAATTAAGTTTTAATTAGGCTGTTTGAACACCAACAGACATACATAGATTTTATGTATCCATGACAACTGCACAGCTTCTCCAGTGTGAAGAAATGAACTTCAGTTAAAATGGTGGAGGCTTCTCTCTATACCAGACTGTACACTGCTCAGCATTATTTCAGCTTCAATTGGGATCAGATATCCTATATGAAAGTTTGACATGGTACAAATTAGCATGCACATGAAACAATATATGATGACTGTCCTACATTGAAATGTCTTATCCTTGACTAGCCTTGAAAGGGTTGTCTGTTCAGTCCCAAGACCAGATTTGTATTGATTTCTCATGACAGTTAGAGACAGTGAGTAGCAAATAAAGAAGAAAAACACATCAATGATTGAATTAATGAAAAACAAAGATAATGATTTAATATTTGACTAGCCTGAGCAACTGTGATTCCCTGTTGTGTTGTGTCAGGAGCAGAACATTCAGTTGTATAAAACATGAGACGCATTCTGATGTGCGCTTGATTATTGATAACAGATGGAAAGGGGTCTGAAAATCCAGAGGTTGTTTGACGTGTCTAGCGGGAGATAGCCCAAAATGATAAACACTCATCAGATATAACAGGAAGCTTGAGTTTTTAACCAGCTGTACAGATCTGAGAGTCTTGCTGATGTGCTGAAAGTGTATTGGTGAATAAATTAACTGTTTCACACTTAAAGGTACAATAGGTAAGATTTTTGTGTTAAAATGTTGTTACAAGGCCAGTGTAAATCCCTTCCTATCATTGAAAAAGGCTCACTGACATGTTGACTCACCCTCTGCCTGTGTTTATTGTCCTTAAATTTGCGTTTCAAAATATACAGTTGACGGAACAACACTCTGTACCAAAACTTTGCACAGCTGTTCAATAATTCAAGCTCATTGGTTGAAAATTGGTTCTAATTGCCACAGCCAATGGCGTGGAGGGAGGGGGGGCTTATTCTGAAAAATGCACCAGCATAAACCATGCCCATGAATAATGGCAGAGTCTACCAGCAAACAATCCTTAGATCCTACATCTCTTGTGGTTAAACCAAAGAAAATCAGACCGTCGTGCCGGTTGCGACAAATCTTGGGGCGTGTTTAGCTAACCTATTGTACCTTTAAGTGATTGCACAGGAGTCACACATGCCTGAGTACTCATAACAGACCTGGGTCAAACACAACTACTTTTCTAGGCTTTACTGAGCTTGTTGGTGTATGGAACCTATGAAATACTCTCAAAAAGTTAATCTTGTCCTCTTGGTTGGCTCAATTGCACCAGGCAAGATATAATCGAGCACATAAAAGTTTTTGAATCCAAAGCAATTACATATTTGACCCAGGTCTGATACATACAATGATGCCGCATCCAGAAATACCACCATTGATTTCCCACTTTCACCCCAACCTCGCACTACCCTCTTTCCCCTGTCGTGGCTTTGTCATCTGCATGATTCAGTTTGACTGATGCATAGCATGAAAACATACTCATGTTTACTCTTTTTTTTTTTTTCCTCAAAGCGACTATATCCCTAGTACAAAATGTACTGTATTTTTGAGACAATGGTTGCTAGTACATGGGACATAGACCTTCCAAAAATGGCTATGAGACTGTCGGTGGTTCTGGACAGTTCCGGGTCCAGTGTAATGGTGTATGTCCATCAGGGACGACTCCAAGAACAGTGACATCAGGACTGACCTGCTGAAGACCTATGACTATTCTAAAAAGTCTCATTGTCCAAAGAAGACACACTCACAAAGGCTTGGGTTTTCAAACCCCTCCTTTTTTATATTAAATAAGTGATTTGAGTCCTGTGTGCGTATCTTTTTTTTTCGGATCATGAGACTATTGACTTTACACCTAATTTTTAGCAGCTGAGGTCTGGTAATTGTTTCGTATATTAAAAATGTCAAAAAATAAATTGTGCAGGAAAGTTTATAGTCATGTTCATTTTGGGCTTGTTGTTCGTTCGTCCATTCATCTGAATTTCACATTTGAAAATTGTTTATATTGATTCAAAATCCAAAAATCTACATCAACAGCTGTCCATGCTTATGTTGTGAGCTTAATGCAGAAGATTCAGTAATAAACTCACAAAGCAAAATTGGCCGAATGGGAGAGGCTGGCAGTCACTGTTAGAACAGACTATATTTCACACAGGAGTGTGGTGTGTTCGCCCCATGAGAGGGCCACATTTCTGCTCACGTCAGCCTGCTGTTTTGTTCCAGCATGTGTCACTGTTTTCCTGATGTGAGTGTGTCAGCCATCAGACAGGCCTGTATGTGCCTTGTCAGTCTTTTCCTTTCAGCTTATAAGAGCTTCATACTCTCACCTTCATAATTCCCATTCCAATTGAGTTGGGTGTGCAGGTTTGCAGTGGTACTGAATGTAAATACACCTGCAAAAAGGGTTTTTTGCACACATGCATGTATACACGTGTGCACACAGCCACACACACACACACACACACACACACACACAACAGTGCGCAGTACCTGTTTGAAAGGACGGGACAGTTTGATAGGTGTGGAGTTAGACAGGTCGGTTCATCTCTAACAGTGTGACAGCTCAGTGTGTTCCAGACTGTTCCACTGTGGAGTGGGTCAGAGCAGGCTTTCAAATAAACAGACACGTGGGCCAAGCTCCATACACCTGAATCCGGCTAACCTCACCTTTCCCTTCTGTGATTTTCTCCTCTCCCTCTCTCCTTTCTCTCTCTCGCTCTCTCTCCTCTCTCTTCCCCTCTCTCCTCTCTCCCTCTCTCTCGCTCTCTCCTCTCTCTTCCTCTCTCTCGCTCTCTCTCTCCCTCTCTCCTCTCTCTTTCCCTCTCTGCCTCTCTCCCTCTCTCTCTCTCTCTGCCTTCCCTCTTTCTTTGTGGACTGCTGTGCAGGACATCCCTGGATTAAGCGATGAAGATTTTGGGGCAAAGATACTGAGTAAGTCCTTGCGCTAACATTAGGTGACAAGTGCATTTCCTCAAGCATTCATCTCCACTGATGTAATCGCAGTACAAACCTGCAGCATCTGTCAGTACTTACAGATGTTCTGCTCATGCTAACATCCGCAAGCTGCCAGTCATTCATGGGTCTTTCCTTCTGCAAATCTCAAGTGCGGATAAACTTGTATCCACTATCTTCAGGGTAGCTCTGGTGACTGACAGGCACCCAAGAAGACTTAATTATAATTATAAAACAAAATATGGGTTATAGACTACTGTCAGGACTATTGTCATCTGTGCTCTGTGCTCTGTGTTCTTTTTCTGTCTGGTCCATTGCTGAATTAATCTGCAGTCCATTCAGTCTTTAAAACTCGACAACTGGCAGCTTTCAGTGAAGGCCAGGGCAGATTCAGGGTCAGCCATCTTTAAACTCCACATAGACATTGAACTGTTTATTTATGCATTGATCCAGGTCTGCCGTTCGAGATGAAAAACAGTTGAGGACGATGTACCCCACAACGCATTGCGTTATGCTGTATTCTGCAGAGCAAGTGGCCCAAAGCAATTTCCCTTTCCTGCTTCAGAAATGAGATTGAAGATCAAAGTTAGATTGCTGTGTAAAAATACCCAGCAGTCCTAGTTAAGTTCCCCAGCTCTCTGGAACCTTCTGAATATAGAGCAGAAGGACATGATATATAAATACCCTTCTCTTTGGAAGAGGGGAAAGGGACTTATTCTAACCATATTCTGTCTGTTGTAGTCAACACACAGGTATCTGGGATGAAGTAAAAAAATTAAGTCTAGTAAAGGTCCATAAACTCTTAAAGTCATGAAGAATATAGCAATTATAATTTATTGAAAGGTTCATTTCAGAAAATCACAAAATCTCTTGTTTTTCTTTAATCCTTTGACATTTGATGTTTGAGGGTATAAGAGGGTTTAAATGTATGTGGTCATTAGCAGGCATGGACTGCATGTTTTCTTTTGTGACTTATAGTTGTGACATTGCAGTTCAGTAACTTGGGACTGAGAATTTAGTGTTCAGCATTCTCTCATTGCAGTTTTTGTTTCAAGCCACAACACATTTAAGCTTCTCCTTTCTATTGATCTTTACTGAACACGTGGTGTCTAATGCACAACAGCCAGCAATGCCAATACCATAAATAACCTGACCAAAGTGGAGTAAAACATAAAAAGGAAAGAAGTGAGTGAAAGCAATCTCATCATCCCCTCATTCGCTGCCAGTCATTCACATCCATCTCCGCATGCCTTTAAAAATGTGTCTTTCTCTGTATTGCTAGGGGGGCCAGAGGACCTGGTTCTATCCTATGAGCCTGTCATACGACTAGAGAGTAAGTGCTCTTCTGGTGTGTAACTAATGTGTTGAAGTGGCCTCTACACCTATAACTGCATCTGTCTACATTTGGTCAGTTTATACAATATAAGTGTATGAATATCGCATATGGAATTGAATTGTCCCTAATATCAAATATCAAACACACAATAACAGTTCAAACTGAGCTGCAGTGTTGATGTTCGGGTGTTTATTTAAACCTCCATTATCATAAGGACCTTGGTTACTTTTCCTTAATAAATTCTGACATTTATTAAAAATTATAATTTTTTTTTTTTTTAAATTAAATTCTTCATGAAGCAGTGGTGTTTACTTTTTCTTATTCACTCTACATGAATGGGCGGCCTGTAAGGTTGGTGGTTCGAATCCCACAATAGCCACAATAAGATCCGCACAGCTGTTGGGCCCTTGAGCAAGGCCCTTAACCCTGCATTGCTCCAGGGGAGGATTGTCTCCTGCTTTATCTAATAAACTGTACGTTGCTCTGGATAAGAGCGTCTGCCAAATGCCATTAATGTAATGTAATGTAATGTAATGTAATGAATGAAACACGTGTGCTTTATAAACAGTAAACTACACCAGACCTGTGATCATTCTGGGACCCATGAAGGACAGAATTAACGATGACCTAATATCAGAATTCCCAGACAAGTTTGGGTCGTGCGTGCCACGTGAGTACTGGGGATTTTTGAATCATGTCTTCTATGAATAATTTCTCAATATTAGCTGTTTTAGTTTGAATGGGCCTGCTTCACTGACACAGATTAAGCTTAGTCCAGGACTAAATTGAGTCTTGGTGAGGTGAACCTCCATTCAAAATTAAATTTAGTCTCAGACTAGGCTTAATCCGTGTCAGCAAAACTGGCCCAACGAGTTTGTGATCGATTATAAATTTTGGTTTGGTCACTGAAGAGCGACGCAGTCACACACCTCTAACCTCGCTGTTGTTAAAGACACCACCAGGCCCAGGCGGGAGTACGAGATGGACGGGAGGGACTACCACTTCGTGTGCTCCAGGGAGCAGATGGAGAGGGACATTCAGGAGCACAAGTTCATCGAGGCGGGGCAGTACAATGACAACCTGTACGGGACCAGCGTGCAGTCTGTCAAATACGTGGCCGAGCGGGTGAGAACCCTGGACCCATGCGATCCTCCACGGCTCTGGCCCCCCCACGGAGAAAGGGCCGATTGGTCTACACCAACGCAAACAGAGCCCTGATAGGGGGGTTCATAAAGGCACAGTTTCAGCTTCTGGGCGTGCTACATTGACTAATCAACAAAATAAGTTACACAAAATAATACAGTTTTGATTTTTTTTACTCTAAATTGGTTATTTAGAATGGAAAATGGCACTTATATTGCACCTTTACCCAAAGCGCTGTACAATTGATGCTTCTCATTCACCCTTCATACACTCACTTCCACACCGATGGCGATTGGCTGCCATGCAAGGCACCAACCAGCTCGTCAGGAGCATTTAGGGGTTTGGTGTCTTGCTCAGGGACACTTCGACCCAGCCCTTAGAGACTGAATGACAACATCACACCTCACTGAGGGCCGGTTTCCACAAGCTGAAATGAGACCCAATAGTAACTGTAACTGCCGTAGTGAGTGGTTGTAAACAGTAAGGTATGGCTCTTGTTATATCCGTATAAATGCCAGGTCCTGATAAGATTTTTTGACAAACAATGGAGGTCAGCTGCTCAGCTGTGGCATATTTTTGCCCTTTTAGCCCCCTGGAGACCCAGGAGAAAAAAAGATGAAGTATTTTATTTTTGACATAATACAAGTGTCTCAGATGACAAAAAACATGTTGCAGTGAAAATATAAAAAATATATATATTTCATTTCAACTGAATGCTGATTGATTTCTTAAAAGAAATACTGTATTGAGCCAGAATGTCCTCGGGAGGTTAAGTGTGAGTAAGTGCATGTTCACTTGAGGCTGTTGTAATTCGAAAGTCATTGAAGAGAGCCTTTGTTTTTTTTATCTGGTGATGTACAAGTATAGACAAGAGTACAATGCATTGCCTCAAATGCGTGCTCTCTAACGCGCAACATTCTTATGAAAGAAGGTTGATTAGAAAGTTGTTGAAGATACAAAACGCTCAAACCTCTCTCTCTTGAAAAAGTGTGTGTGTTTTGATTTGGTTTTATTGTGTTTATACTTATTTATTGTATTATTGGTTTTATCATTGTCTTACTAGAGGTCTGTTTTTTGATTGTTTTATAGGTATGACATTATTTGGGTCTCTTAAATCATTGTCGATGTTTTGTCCCGTTTTAACTTATTTTTAGGAGCATTGTTGCTCATTGGTTATGTGTTTCTCTAATTACCATCTATTGCAATATATAAATAAAGGGGGCATAAAAATCTAATCTCTCTCTCATTCTCTTTCTCTCTCTTCTCTCTCTCTCTGTTCTCTCCCTCCCTCTCTCTCTTCTCCCTCTCTCTCCCTCTCTCTCTCTGTTCTCTCTCTCTCTCATTCTCTTTCTCTCTCTTCTCTCTCTCTCTGTTCTCTCCCTCCCTCTCTCTCTTCTCCCTCTCTCTCCCTCTCTCTCTCTCCCTCTCTCTCTCTGTTCTCTCTCTCTCTCTCTGATAGGGAAAGCATTGCATATTGGATGTGTCGGGTAACGCCATCAAACGATTACAAGTAGCACAACTCTACCCCATTGCCATTTTCATCAAGCCCAGATCCATCGAATCGCTCATGTAAGTATAAATGAAACCGTAGGTCAAGCAGGCCAGTTGTCATGGTGATGTCCTGGGGAATGGCGGAATCTCACACTGTAATATTCCTACATCAGGGACATGAATAAGAGACTCACCGAGGACCAGGCTAAGAAGACATACGACCGGGCGATGAAATTGGAGCTGGAGTTTGGAGAGTACTTCACAGGTAAGGACCGCAAATATTATTTTTACAGTGATGTTGGGTGCATTGTCCAACCAGAAAGAGACGTGCATTATGGTTGAGTATGTATGAATTATGGTTGAGTATGTATGAATTATGGTTGAATATGTATGCATTATGGATGAATATGTATTATGGTTGAGTATGTATGCTTATGGTTGAGTATGTATGCATTATGGTTGAATATGTATTATGGTTGAGTATGTATGAATTATGGTTGAGTATGTATGCATCATGGTTGAATATGTATTATGGTTGAGTATGTATTTTGGTTGAGTATGTTTGCATCATGGTTGAATATGTATTATGGTTGAGTATGTATGCATCATGGTTGAGTGTGTATTATGGTTGAGTATGTATGCATCATGGTTGAGTGTGTATTATGGTAGAGTAGAGATCATTGACAGTATCCTCGATCTCTTGCAGCTGTGGTGCAGGGAGATTCTCTAGAGGACATTAATACCCAGTGTAAGCTGGTGATAGAGGAGCAGTCAGGCCCTTACATCTGGATCTCATCGAAGGAGAAACTATAAGAAGAACACATCCAAATTACTGTATGTAACACACATCCTTTACCCTCAAGACATGTTGGGACTGCAACGTAGGAATAATTTGTAACATATGCACATTATTATTATTATTATTATTATTATTATTATTATTATTATTATGATTGCAGAACAGACTCACACAGTTTCTTCTTTTTTTTATATGATTGTTCATGAATGTACACCACAAAGTGTTAGTAACCATCTGGCCTCAGAATGAAGAATTCCTTTCTATTTTATTTCAAATTTTTGTATTGTTTAATGAAAAAGGAGTCATTATGTCAATTTGAGACCTGCATTCACAATGCTTGAAAATGACATCAAATAAGATCAAACAGTTGACCAATGATTCTCCTTACCCAAACAAAAAACAAATATCAATTTATTTATTTCGTTATTTATTTTTCCCAATATGCATTAGTGTTTGAATTCATAACTTTGTAATTTATACACATACTTCAGCACTGGACATTTGTTTTGTTTTGCTTTGTTTTATTTTCTTATTTTATTTTGTCAGTAAGATGTATTTAAACATGTTTTTATGATGATTGAGTTAAAACAGTACATTTTAGTGTATTATTAAAGTTACATAGAGGATATGTAATGGATGTGCCACTGGGTAAAGAAATCTGATACTATATTTTGCTATTTCTATTCATAGGGAGCACAATGGCACAGACAATATTTGTAATGATGACATAACTTTTTAAACAAATGAAATTTAAAGGGCAAATTTGCTTAAAGCAGTGTGCAATTGTAGATTTAGACAAAAATCGATAGAAACACAATGTGCTTCGTCCTTACAAAATGGCAATAACAGCATTAAACTACTGTTACTTTTTTCTTTACTCAAACGTCATTTGTTCATTCCACCAATTTGCTTTATAATGAAATTGAAATTGCCTCTGTTAAGGACAAAGTGCATTGCAGTTAGATTGAGGGCTAACCTTAGTGTTAACTGATTTTTTTTAAAGAGGCTAAGCGCGTGAGAGATCCAGGCGGTCTGGTATTTGGGGACGTTTCTGCGTAGCGGTGCACGGTGGTGACCAATACTGTACGTTTATCTTCATTCTGGAGCATGAAACATGCAATTACATTTTCCCACTGAAGTTAGCTAATGATCTTGAAGGTGATGTGATCTCAATGTAAATCCCTCCTGGGGATATATAGTTTGATTTAACTTTTCTTTTTCTTGAAAACTCTTCCAAATGGCTCAGAAGTATACGGTCATTCCTTAAAAAATCAAGGTGTAAGGGGGTGACCACTCAGATTTTGCTCAAACTTTGTATAAATGCTCTTTATGTATTCAACAGAGAATGTGTAAAACATTAGCCTCATTGGATGTGTTGTTCTAGAGATATTGACAATATCTTAAACAAAGGGCTCCAAAAAAGTCACTCATGAGTGGAAATTGCAGTTTGTGTCGATTTTGGAGCATCATATCTTTGGCATTAAAGCAGGGAAAACATTAAAACGTGTACTCTGAAACAATTTTCTGTCTACTTTCCAATTATAAACTCATGATAAACTGAATAATAATAATCTGAAAATTGTGCCAGAGAATGAGTACAGTCTTTGTTTTTCCCTGCATTAATGAATCAAAAGAGTCAATAGCTCTAGAACAACAAACCCAATGAGGCTAATGTTTTGCATGTTCTCTATTGAATACATAAAGAACATTTATTCAAAGTTTGAGCAAAATTGGAGTGGTCACCCCCAAAGCTTTTTCTGTGTCTTTTGTGCATTTTGTGATTTTTCACTGAATGACCCTATAAGGATCAAGTGGCGCTGTGATCTAGGGACAGTATCACTGCACTTTTGTTAAAAGTGTTTACAAAAAAAGTGCTAATGTTTACCTCAAACAACACTGAAGGTGCGTGGTTCCATAGGCGTAGCAGGAAGCGGCAGTCCAAGACGCGGTCAGCCTGGTGTTGTCAGCTACTGAAGTTGTAAATGTACAGAGAACCTTATTTATTATTCCCTTTTTAATTGTATATGTATAGTTTATATGTGAAATTCATTTGTCAATTGATGTAAACAGGCATATATAAAGTATATGATATATTTATTTATTGCTTAGTATGTATAGTATAGACATGTATGTATGTATATATGTATGTATGTATGTGTGTGTGCATGTGTGTGAGAGAGAGAGAGAGAGAGAGAGAGAGAGAGAGAGAGAGAGAACCAATGAGAGTGTGTGTGTGTGTGTGTGTGTGCATATGTGTGTATGTCATGAACCCTTTTCCATGTTTGACTCTCATTGGTTACTAACACAACTACTGAATGCCTACATGTTCAAACTTCTGCCACTGAATAAACATACAATGTTGAGATGGTGAAGCTGTAGATTGTTGCTGTCTTTTAGATCCAGTCCATTCCGTCTGTGTCACGGTCTGATTATTTGGATTTACATGCAGTTCTGGTGTCCCATTAATACACATTCACTGAGAATTACAATGTTATCAAAATGATTGTATCCTCTGACATATTGGTCACCACTTGCCTTAAGGAAGGAGATGGTTTTCCAGACTTTAAATGAAAGTGAATTTTTAAACAGCTGCTTTTTAATGGACATTACAGGGCCAACATTAAATGTATATCTGCACAGAAACGTATTATCGGAGTTGATTTTACTTGATTTTACCTGGACACCTGGAGTGGTGTGTCATGCCAGACTGAAGAAAGTATTCTTCAGCTTGAGTTTTTCTTTTTGAAATAGATGTTTATGATGTAAAAGGTTGTGTATACATCTATCTTGGCATGCCTCTCTCCTTTGGAGATTTCTCAGTCGCTGTGGTGCAATCATAAATCATGTTTGATCACTTTTTCTTTCTCATTTGTATTTTTTTTTCTTTTATAAAAGCTGTACTTGTTTTAACCCCTGCTGATCTGTTCCCTCTGTTTCCCTGACACTGCTTGGCAGAATTAAGCCATTATGATATTCAATATGTAAGACTGCCGCCATTCCCCTTTCTCCAATTTGACGAGTGTATCAACGCATTTAGCATCAGTCATCCAATAGATAAATCGCACATCGACGAAAACTGCGCCCTTTGTGAAAGAACTGCCACTGAGCGCGTCACACAGGAAGTGAAGACTGACTGGCATCAAAAACGAACAAAACGGCTAAACCACTGGCAAAGAGGAAACCGTGAGAACTTGATGAACTCCACTGTATTCAACATTCATCTGAGAATGTAAATTAAAGGTTTGGTGGGACTTTAAACGAGGAGTAACTCTGCCTCTTTCCTGCTTCTTCTTCTTGTACTTTTTCTGCATCTTCTACTTCTGCTGTTACTTCTGTTTCTTTTTCCACTTCTACGTGTTGTTCTACCACTTTAATCTTCCTCTACTACTAAATCTTCTGTTCACAGGTGTGTCTGTCTGGAGTACACACTCTTCTCATCTTCGGTTTGATGCGTTTGCTTTCTTGTCCTTGTGCTCTGTCTAAAAACTGTTAACTGCACATCTGCTTCAGGCTTTGCAGACAGGACTGTGAGCTCAGAGTGAAGGCTACTTTTGCCTCCATTCATCTCTCTCTCTCTCTCTCTCTCTCTCTCTCAGTAAATTATGCTGATACAGTATAGAACACATTTGTTGGCTAAATGGTTTAAAGTAATGCAAACATTTTTAGTATCGCTTATAGGACAACCTGATAATAAGATATCCAGACTCTGATGATGTTGATGGGTCACAGACATCCGGAAGTCATGGCATGCAAAGGATATGCAACCAAATAAAAAATATGACTCTCTTATTTGACATTATGTGAATTTGGGGGACTACATATAAAAAGTGGCAGTCATACAGGGCCCCTGGTTTGGGGGGTCCATGGGCACAGGGCCCCCAGGTCTAGGACGGCCCATGTCTCTACGTATCTTATATCAGTATGTCCGTTATTTAAATATATGTGAAATTAACGTGACTACGTGTGTCGTAGCAGTAGTATGTATTTATATATCCTTAAATAAGCAAACTCGTCTCGGTCATGGTTATTACAATTACATGGCTATTTCCTTGTACAATATGTGATCATACTAAATTTATAACATGTCTATTTTCCATTTAAAAAAAGCTATAATTTATAAAATATTCAATGAAATAATTTGTGGCAGGCTAATTCATTTGGATGGCCGCACGGATGGTGCAGTGGGTAGCACTGCCGCCTCACAGCAAGGAGGTCCTGGGTTCGAATCCCCGTTGGCCGGGGCCTCTCTGTGTGGAGTTTGCATGTTCTCCCCGTGTCTGCGTGGGTTTCCTCTGGGTACTCCGGTTTCCTCCCACAGTCCAAAGACATGCACGTTAGGCTGATTGGAGAGTCTAAATTGCCCATAGGTATGAGTGTGTGTGTGAGTGAGTGAATGGTGTGTGTGCCCTGTGATGGACTGGCGACTGGCGAGGGTGTATTCCTGCCTTTCGCCCAATGTATGCTGGGATAGGCTCCAGCCCCCCTGCGACCCTGTTCAGGATAAGCGGGTTAAGATAATGGATGGATGGATGGATAATTCATTTGGTGTTGGTGTTATTTTCTGATATGCCAAGAGTGCTGCTGGGAAATATATTTGCTGTTTTCCAATGTGAACGGTCTTGATCATGTGTTCATATTAGCTAGTATAGTAAGTATAATATTGAGCGCCGTTTAGCTGCCTTGTGTGAAAATGCCCTTGAAGCACAGAAGTGGGTCGCCGAAAAGAAAGGATAAAAAGGGATCAAGAGGAAAAGGTGGCAAAACTACCTAAACTGGACGGCCTAAACTCTGCAGGTAGGATAGCAAGCTAGATATAACGTTAGCCAACTGTACTTTTTCAGGAGAAATTTCGGTTACATTTGGCTGAAAAGTGAACGTTTTCTAGCAACTTGGACGTACCAAAACGTCTCAACCTATATTTCCACCCCTCGATTCCTCTTTCGCTCAACGCAGCAACGTTAATGTGAGAACTTCATTCTTACATTTCGCAATCTTGTAATCATTCATTAACATTAGTCAAGTCCGTAAATGTACTTCACTCACATTGCATTCAAATTAGCCAAGGAAGCTCCTAATTCTCCTAGCAGTTAGGCTAGCTACCGTGGATTCAATTTCTACAAATCTTAAGTCACGGGGCTGTTTTAAAAAACCTTATGATATAGAAAGTATAAATTGTATTCCTTAACAAAGAGGAAGCGACCAAATAGATTCGTTTAGCTTTGTCAACTGGAGGAGGAGTTAGGTCCATAATAAGAATAAATACATGCAATAAATATAAATATACTGTTAATTTTTAAAATAATAATGAAAGATAAAACTAAGAAAATAAATGATTTTCATATATTAATTCATATTTTATTGTAAAAAAAATGCATTTAGTGAATTAGGCATCAGAACACAGTGAACAATACATTCAGTGAATTTATTGTGTTTTGCTTTTCCTGATACTGACAGGAGTAGCATACAGTAAATCCTCAAATTGTGTCCAGGATTCTATTTGAAGCCGGGCTTCGGATAATAGCCGGGGGCGTGGTCGATTCGGACAAATAAAGGCCACCCCCCAAATACAAGCCGGGGTAATATTGCAGTCCATGAGCACTAGAAGACATTGTTTCGATTTAACTCAATGAAATAAAACAGCTCTTCTTCATATTTTATATTGTTGGTTGGTTTAATACTGTTGCCAATGAAAAGTCGGTATGCTGCTCCAAACAAAACTCATGTCTCACAATAAAACGCACTTTAGGAAAAAAAGATCCTCAACCTGATGTTATCTACTGAACGGTTACAGGAAGTGTTGAACAGTGTTGGCCCACTAAGTGTAGCCTTTTACTTTATTTCTAAGAATAAAATTCTACAACAGAAGCCTAATAAGAAATAAAGGCCTGCCTCGAATACAAGCCTGCCCCAAATAAAGGCCTGTGCTTTGTGCAGCCTAAGTAAATAAAAGACCCCGGCCACAATTTGAGGATTTAGGGTAGGCCTAAGCATTAGTTATGTAAACAACTCAACTATCGTTAGTTGATTTGCTGACTTGTTGATTTGATTCTATGACCATCCACGTTGGTCCATGGTTCTGACTTGATTAATACGAATGTTCTAAAGTATCGCAAACGATGTAGCCTGTGTCCCAGTAACCAGAGTTACTCATGAGCCAAATAAAATCCAAAGTATTGTCTGTAAAATATCTGTCTAATGGTGCTGTGTGTGTGTGTGTGTGTGTGTGTGCGCGTGTTTGCGTTGGTTATATGCTTTTGCGTGCACGTGCTGCATCTTGGTTGGCATTTTTTGTCAGAGGAAGGGCCCATAAAAAAATCTTGCACTGGGGCCCATCCTAAATAACTGACGCCACTGGCTGTAATTACTACATGGTGAGATGAAAATCAAAATAACTTTTTAATAAAAGCTCTGAGTCTGCACTTTGAGCACATATGAATTGTTTGATTACAAACAGAAAAAATGATATATTAAATCAGAAAAAGATGAGGTGACCCCAAACATTTGAACGGTGTTAGAAATGTTAGATCAGTCTTTTCATTATATCAGCATGCTCTTTTCACATGGCACTGTTCTGTTTTTCGCTCACTTTTGAATGTCGGGGAAATATAAGCCTGGTAGCGTGCGATTACTGTTGATGTTGTCATCCTTCCGTTCTCATATTCAGACATATTTATGACAGGAATACACTGTGACAACATGAAATGTGAGTTTGCGTTCTCTTATTCTCGTGTACATGTCGTAACCTGGAGAAATGCTGCACATGTATCTGTTAAGGTGTTTGTTCACCACCATGTGACTTGCATGTTCTGTGACATAGTCCACCACAGTCTGGTGGAATTCTGCTGCGGGAATATAACACCTCCCTTCCATGTGAAGGTCGATCTATGCATACAAAGCTGCTGGCTGTAGAAAACAGTTTCTCCAATACTGTTCGGTGAATGCATGATTTCGGTCCGATCTTGTGGTTGAGAAAGTCAGGAGGTCAGTGTCCTGCTCTGGGCACTGGGGAATTATCATCCTGAAAACTGCTCTACTCATCATGGAAGAAAGAGTGTATAAAACTTTAAAATTGTAAAACTTATTTCAGTGAAATTTTAGTTGTCTGTCTCAGGAGGGTTGTGTAGTTAATTCATTGTATCTATTTTGCAGATACCAGTGGTGCTTTGACTGTTAGACAATAATGACTACTGCTGGCATAGTCCAGGCAGTCTCTGCCGTTGTTTCCATTGTTAGCCGATCAGGATTCCCCAATGAGGTAGTACACAGCCACTCTTTGTCCTGCGTTTCTGAGACGTCTCACGTGGTGGGAAAACTTCCGAGGCTTTGACAGGGGGCCCGGGTTCGGATTCCACTTTCACACATTCCCCGCCCCGCCCTGGCTGTCATTCCTCAGGGGAGGTGTTTTGTGATGAAAGTCGTGACGTGAAACAAGCACAATTAACAGGTGATCTGCGAGGGAAGATAGACCAGGGGCAAAACAGAACGGAACTGAGTGGATCTCGTAACCTACGTATAGAAGTGCTTCCCCGTAGTAACCTCTGGTATTTTTTTCCTTAGGATAAATTTGGAAGGTTCATGAAATTCCGTTCGTGAATAGGAGAAATTCCATACAGATATTAGGAAGTATTTTTACACACAGCGAGTGAGTGGTCAATGTGTGGAATAACTGGGACACGCAAGGTCGGTGGTTCTAATCCTGGTGTAGCCACAATAAGATCCCATGTGCAAGGCCCTTAACCCTGCATTGCTCCAGGGGAGGATAGTCTAATCAACTGTACGTCACTCTGGATAAGAGCGTCTGCCAAATGCAAATCATGTCATGAGTATTCCTTATACCTAATGCATAAACACAAAATGTGTAGGCTGAAGTATCTGACAAAGTTCCATTTTCGTCCTTCTACATGCACTTGTGAATTCCTCCTGAACCTCCATAACTCATCCTGCAGCACACTGATTCACCGCTCTCTCCTTGCATTGTGGGATATATCTTCTTGCTGGAAGCCTGCATTTTATACCCTTTCTGGGAGGGAAGAAAATGAGGGAGGGAATATAATTGCTCCCTCTCGTTTCATAATTCGGAAACCGAACCCTACTTGGCGTGGCTGCCATATTTCATCCTGCCATTTTGGGGATTCCCTTATGTCAGTAAGAAAGCATTAAATTTCTGATTTGAATCCAGCCCAGGAATTGTAGGATGAGCAGGCCTGCTCTTCTTTCAGATGGGCACCGTGGCCAGCGTGGTGTATGGTAGCTCAGGTCATTTGCCAACTCTGGGTCATGTGACCCAAGCTCAGGCAGTCTGGGAAGCCAGCTGGGCCCAGCACAGCCTCTACTGCGAGCTCCCTTTCACTCAGCCTCTACTGCAGGCTCCCTTTCACTCAGCCTCTACTGCAGGCTCCCTTTCACTCAGCCTCTACTGTGAGCTCCCTTTCACTCAGCCCCTACTGCGAGCTCCCTTTCACTCAGCCCCTACTGCGAGCTCTCTTTCACTCAGCCTCTACTGCGAGCTCCCTTTCACTCAGCCCCTACTGCAAGCTCCCTTTCACTCAGCCTCTACTGCGAGCTCCCTTTCACTCAGCCTCTACTGCGAGCTCCCTTTCACTCAGCCTCTACTGCGAGCTCCCTTTCACTCAGCCCCTACTGCGAACTCCCTTTCACTCAGCCTCTACTGCAAGCTCCCTTTCACTCAGCCTCTACTGCGAGCTCCCTTTCACTCAGCCTCTACTGCGAGCTCCCTTTCACTCAGCCTCTGCTGCAGGCTCCCTTTCACTCAGCCTCTACTGCGAGCTCCCTTTCACTCAGCCTCTACTGCGAGCTCCCTTTCACTCAGCCTCTACTGCGAGCTCCCTTTCACTCAGCCTCTACTGCAGGATCCCTTTCACTCAGCCCCTACTGCGAGCTCCCTTTCACTCAGCGCTACTGCGAGCTCCCTTTCACTCAGCCTCTACTGCAAACTCCCTTTCACTCAGCCTCTACTGCGAGCTCCCTTTCACTCAGCCTCTACTGCGAGCTCTCTTTCACTCAGCCTCTACTGCAAGCTCCCTTTCACTCAGCGCTACTGCGAGCTCCCTTTCACTCAGCCTCTACTGCGAGCTCTCTTTCACTCAGCCTCTACTGCAGGCTCCCTTTCACTCAGCCCCTACTGCGAGCTCCCTTTTACTCAGCCTCTACTGCGAGCTCCCTTTCACTCAGCCTCTACTGCAGGCTCCCTTTCACTCAGCCTCTACTGCGAGCTCCCTTTCACTCAGCCCCTACTGCAAGCTCCCTTTCACTCAGCCTCTACTGCGAGCTCCCTTTCACTCAGCCTCTACTGCGAGCTCTCTTTCACTCAGCCTCTGCTGCAGGCTCCCTTTCACTCAGCCTCTACTGCGAGCTCCCTTTCACTCAGCCTCTACTGCGAGCTCCCTTTTACTCAGCCTCTACTGCAGGCTCCCTTTCACTCAGCCTCTACTGCGAGCTCCCTTTCACTCAGCCTCTACTGCGAGCTCCCTTTCACTCAGCCTCTACTGCGAGCTCCCTTTCACTCAGCCTCTACTGCAGGATCCCTTTCACTCAGCCCCTACTGCGAGCTCCCTTTCACTCAGCGCTACTGCGAGCTCCCTTTCACTCAGCCTCTACTGCGAGCTCCCTTTCACTCAGCCTCTACTGCGAGCTCTCTTTCACTCAGCCTCTACTGCAAGCTCCCTTTCACTCAGCGCTACTGCGAGCTCCCTTTCACTCAGCCTCTACTGCGAGCTCTCTTTCACTCAGCCTCTACTGCAGGCTCCCTTTCACTCAGCCCCTACTGCGAGCTCCCTTTCACTCAGCCTCTACTGCAGGATCCCTTTCACTCAGCCTCTACTGCAGGCTCCCTTTCACTCAGCCTCTACTGCGAGCTCCCTTTCACTCAGCCTCTACTGCGAGCTCCCTTTCACTCAGCCTCTACTGCAGGCTCCCTTTCACTCAGCCTCTACTGCGAGCTCCCTTTCACTCAGCCTCTACTGCGAGCTCCCTTTCACTCAGCCTCTACTGCGAGCTCCCTTTCACTCAGCCTCTACTGCGAGCTCCCTTTCACTCAGCCGCTACTGCAGGCTCCCTTTCACTCAGCCTCTACTGCAGGCTCCCTTTCACTCAGCCTCTACTGCAGGATCCCTTTCACTCAGCCTCTACTGCGAGCTCCCTTTCACTCAGCCTCTACTGCGAGCTCCCTTTCACTCAGCCTCTACTGCGAGCTCCCTTTCACTCAGCCTCTACTGCGAGCTCCCTTTCACTCAGCCTCTACTGCAGGCTCCCTTTCACTCAGCCCCTACTGCGAGCTCCCTTTCACTCAGCGCTACTGCGAGCTCCCTTTCACTCAGCCTCTACTGCGAGCTCCCTTTCACTCAGCCTCTACTGCGAGCTCTCTTTCACTCAGCCTCTACTGCAAGCTCCCTTTCACTCAGCGCTACTGCGAGCTCCCTTTCACTCAGCCTCTACTGCGAGCTCTCTTTCACTCAGCCTCTACTGCAGGCTCCCTTTCACTCAGCCTCTACTGCGAGCTCTCTTTCACTCAGCCTCTACTGCGAGCTCCCTTTCACTCAGCCTCTACTGCGAGCTCCCTTTCACTCAGCCTCTACTGCGAGCTCCCTTTCACTCAGCCTCTACTGCGAGCTCTCTTTCACTCAGCCTCTACTGCAAGCTCCCTTTCACTCAGCGCTACTGCGAGCTCCCTTTCACTCAGCCTCTACTGCGAGCTCTCTTTCACTCAGCCTCTACTGCAGGCTCCCTTTCACTCAGCCCCTACTGCGAGCTCCCTTTCACTCAGCCTCTACTGCAGGATCCCTTTCACTCAGCCTCTACTGCAGGCTCCCTTTCACTCAGCCTCTACTGCGAGCTCCCTTTCACTCAGCCTCTACTGCGAGCTCCCTTTCACTCAGCCTCTACTGCAGGCTCCCTTTCACTCAGCCTCTACTGCGAGCTCCCTTTCACTCAGCCTCTACTGCGAGCTCCCTTTCACTCAGCCTCTACTGCAAGCTCCCTTTCACTCAGCCTCTACTGCGAGCTCCCTTTCACTCAGCCGCTACTGCAGGCTCCCTTTCACTCAGCCTCTACTGCAGGCTCCCTTTCACTCAGCCTCTACTGCAGGATCCCTTTCACTCAGCCTCTACTGCGAGCTCCCTTTCACTCAGCCTCTACTGCGAGCTCCCTTTCACTCAGCCTCTACTGCGAGCTCCCTTTCACTCAGCCTCTACTGCGAGCTCCCTTTCACTCAGCCTCTACTGCGAGCTCACTATCGCTCACAGGCCCAGAGGCCTATCTATATTCAACTCAAACTCAAGAACAAATATTTCTTTAATACATTTTTATTTTATTTTATCCAAAGCGACTTGCAGTTAATTAGACTAAGCTGGGAACAATTCCCCCTGGAGCAATGTGAGGTTAAGGGCCTTGCTCAAGGGCCCAAAAGCTGTGTAGAATCATTAACCTTACCAGTCATGTACCCTGCCCCTAACCTTAGATTTCGTTTTCTGATATCTCTATGAACGACATTGGTCCACTCCTGTACTTGAGCACAGTAACAGCTTTAAAATACACCTGCAATCTGTCACTGTAGCAGAAAAACAAATGTCAGATTAAGATATGATTGAGCTAATTAAATAACTAAGAGCAAAAGTTTGTACAAAAACCTGAAACAGATTGTAGAGCAACTGCTATTGTGAATTTCTGTACATAGACTTACTAACAAATAAATAACAACCAAGTGCTTACTTGAGCTGGTTTCATTGTAAAACATCAAATAGGAAAGTGAATATAATAATGTGCAGTATATTAGTACATTACAAAAAATTAAAACTGAAGGTTTAAGATTGAGTAATGGATGTGTAGTGCATAATGCTAAAAGATAATGTGAATTGTGTACATGTTCTCAACTGATTGTTAATGGACCATTCCATTACAGCTGCATGCTAATTCTTTCACAGGAACAGCAGAAGTGTCCATGGAAAGGGCATGAGCTGTGCTCTGAGCATTTGTAGTGAAAGTCAAAAATGATTTGATTTGACAAACTGGTCATGAAGAAGAAGAAGATGGTGATGAAGATGATGATAGGGGCAGCCTGTAGCGTACTGGTTAAGGTACATGACTGGGACAACCTGTAGCCTAGTTGCTAAGGTACTTGACTGGGACAATCTGCAGCCTAGTTGTTAAGGTACATGACTGGGGCAGCCTGTAGCCTAGTGGATAAGGTACATAACTGGGACAACCTGTAGCCTAGTGGCTAAGGTACATGACTGAGGCAGCCTGTAGCCTAGTGCCTAAGGTACATGACTGGGGTAGCCTGTAGCCTAGTGGTTAAGGTACATGACTGGGACAACCTGTAGCCTAGTGGCTAAGCTACATGACTGGGGAGCCTGTAGCCTAGTGGCTAAGGTACATGACTGGGACAACCTGTAGCCTAGTGGCTAAGCTACATGACTGGGGAGCCTGTAGCCTAGTGGCTAAGGTACATGACTGGGACCAGGAAGATTGGTGGTTCAAGCCCCGGTGTAGCTACAATAAGATCTGCATAGCTGTTGGGCCCTTGAGCAAGGCCCCTACCCCCACATTGCTCCATGGGAAATTGTCCCCTGCTTAGTCTAATCAACTATCAGACACTTTCGATAAAAGCATCAACTAAATAACTAAATATTATGGTAGATGATGAATGGTTTATTTGCATTTTTTGATGTGTGCAGCTGGATATTTTTCCTCACCTGTTATTTGAACCCAAAACCTTTGAGTCTCCTGTTGGGTCACTTATACATTTATACTGTCACCTTAAAGGTACAATAGGTAAGATTTTTGTGTTAAAACATTGTTACAAGACCATTGTAAATCCCTTCCTATGATTGAAAAAGGTTCACTGACATGTTGACTCACCCTCTGCCTGTGTTTATGGTCCTGAAATTCAGGTTTGAAAATATACCGTTGGAGGAAGCGCATGAAGGAACCAAAGGCTCGGAGCCCCTTTCGTCTCGTGTTTTTAGCGTATCTGTTTAACATTGTAAAAGGTCTGTGAACAATGGCTAGTGCACACAAGCTGTTGCCAAGAACTGCCTTTGTGGTGAAAGTCTGTTTTTGCACTCTGTACCAAAACATTGTATAACTGTACAATACTTCAAGCTCATTGGTTGAAAATCGGTTCTAATTGCCACAGCTAATGGCGTTTCAATGTCAGAATATTTACAGAGAAGGGGGAGGGATAAACAGTGTTGTGGTTTGAAGGTGTTTGTTGCTGCTATTCTTCTCTTGACCGTTAGAAGTCCAAAATTACCTGTTGTACCTTTAAAACTCCACCTTTGTGAGATCCCCCTTCTTTCACCAGTCTACAGAAACCCATTCTCCAGCCTCAAAATGGCACAAGAAGAATAGCAAACATGTTTTATTAAAAAATATATTATTCATACAGTTTACTGTTCTACTGTATATACATGCAGATGTGAAAAAGGACAGGAAATTATTTTTGAATTGCACCAATATATTATATAACGTTTTATATAAAGTTTTTCACAGGCACAGATGAAGCCTAATCCAAGACTAAATTCAATTTTGAATGGATATTTTCCATACAAAACTCCAGGAATAACGTAATATGTCTATGAAGCTGGCCCATAGTGTTGTATTAAAGCAGCACTGCAAAGGAGCCACATAAGCAAGTTCTTGTGTCTGACAATCCACTCGTATCAAATGTGTCTGTACAGACCTAAAAACACAAGGAATTATCTCTAGAAAAGTTGGCTATTGGTATATGTTTCCCCTACACATTCCCATGGACATTATTTCCACCAGTAAAGCCCAGCAGAGAGGTAAAAAAAGAACACAGATGTACAGTAGCCCTGAATAACAACAACCCTTTCAAGAACGTAAGTGCCTTATTACAGGAGGAGAAACAATCTATTTCGTTCTACCATGCAACGATACCGGTGACGTCTGTCGAATAGGACATTACGTAAAATCTTTCAATCCCTGCCAAGTTCTAGCACTCCGTTGTTGCTGTGCGACCACCTCGGTGGCAGCTTCCGGAGAAAAAAAAAGAAAAAGAGTCCTTCGTCTCGTCGTTACTTCTTCCGGGAGTTGTGGCGGAGGACGATGTACATGATGAGGCAGACGAAGAGGACGCACAGCACCCCCGCGGTGATGGCCACGCCCACAAGAGCACCGTTCTCCTCGGCTTTCTGTATGGCGACTGGATGGGAGGGAGATGGGGGAAGTTAGATAGGGCGCTGTTTCAGGAAGCAGGGTTATGGATAACTGTTGGTGTGGATTAACCACGCTGTCTTAACAAGCATTTTAGATTTTTATTTTCTCTCGCAAGTAGAAGATATTAGCCGGTTTTAAGTTAATGTTTGCTTGACAAGTGACATTTTCTTATCCCATTGGCAAATCTTGAATTGAGTACAATTGGCAATATTTTCATCTTTTTCTTTTTTTGCAAAAAAGTAAAAGAAATAATGTTTTAAGTTTCAATAAGACAAAGACTAAAATACTTCTTAATTTTTTGGTGTTTTGCAGTGCATCTCCCAAATCTAAAATATGGACTGAAGTTAAAAGAGCTGTTCCAGCTCAGTAATCCTGCTTCAAGAATTAACCCTCAGGTGTACAAATGTACTCTGATGGAGTACATTTGTATCCCTTGTGCACTTGTATAAACACAATTAGTGTAAAATGAACACAAAACATTTGACTGTTGTCATGGTTCTGGAAGGGACTCGGCTAGGTTTTCCAGACATTTTGGTTTTGCGCCGCTAGTTGGCGCCATTAATTTCACTTTGGCAACAAATGGCGATTAGGTAATCAATGCACTCGTGCTGACGACTGATTCTAATTGTCGGCCACCTGGGCTTTGATTACTCATCAAGGTCAGCTGCGTGCCTGTCTATTTAAGCCTTGTTCCTCTTTGAATCGGGGCTCGTTTGTTGCAATTTTTCATTTTTCATTTTTCATTTTTCATTTTTCATTTTTCATTTTTCAGTTTTCAGTTTTCAGTTTTCAGTTTTTATTTTTCTTTTGTTGTGAGGTGTGACTGACGATTCTCAATTACCTGTTGTGACGGAGTCTATGGGAGCTAAACACGTCGCAATTCTCTGTCAACTTAGGGTAGTGAGGACAGTCTGTCACACCTTCACTTTCACATTTTATTTTGGTACACAAATGTTAGACATGGGACCATGGGAAGACGGGATTCTGCTGGGAGTTTGAGAACGAACGTTCGTTGCTTCCAACTGTCCAGGCCAAGCTTTAGAGTTTTGAGATTATTGCACCCCTTTTCCACACGCCTGCTCTCATTGGCTGTTCGTCCACCGAGTTTATTTCCACTTTGTGTAAAAGCTACCTTTCGGAAGGAAGGAGCTTTAGGCTGAGTTAATGTGGACCCAGGAGTACTGAGACTCTTAATTCATTGACTCTGTTAATTCAGACTGGTTCAGACTCCCCAGTTGACCCAGCGTAAGGGGGAGTCATATTCCCTTTATCCATAGATAGAAATTATTCTTGCCATCATTTTGTGTCTTTCCCGTAGTGTGCGGTTTCCCTGTTTGGCAGCCATCTTACATTTCTTTAGTATAGTGAGGTGTTTCATTTGGTCACTTTTAAACGCATTTGTTTTTGTGATTGTCGTCATTTTCTGCCATTGGATATGCAGCACTAAGTTGCAGTTTGCCACTGTCGGAGGTAACCTCCGTACTAGAGACACCTGCCCACGCCCTATGGGTTGGGGATCTACTTCGGAGTTTCGGATTATGTAGTTGGGTCACTTTTGCATAAGACTTTTAGGTTCCCCAGGTTTAGTGTTCCCACTTTGTCAGTGGAATAGGAGACGGGATGTCTTGTTTGTCTTTCGTGTTCACTTTGCTGTTCCCAGTTTTAGGTATGCTATAGCGCAGTTGGGAGACTGCATAGCTTTCCTCCCTGGCACAGTTTGCGTAGGCTACTTATCTCTTATTTTCCTCGTAATATAGTAATATACCTTTTATTGAACCCCGTGGGGTAATTTGGCCTCTGCATTTGACCCATCCTAGTTATTAGGAGCAGTGACACAGCCACAGTGCAGCGCCCAGGGAGCAATATGGGCTGTGCGGATCTTTTTTTTAAAAATTGTGGCTAGACCGGGATTCGAACCACCGACGTTGCGGCTCCCAATCATGTACCTTAACCACTACACTACAGGCCGCCCCATAGGTATCAGATTAAATTTGTCGACTGGCATTAATGGGTCATTTTCTTCATTTGCTAAATTGCAGGGAGTTAAGTCCCTTTATTGTTTACTTCCTCCTCTGGGGTGCATCCCCATTCTGTGGTTATCTCACATCTTGTGAGTAGCTTGTAAAACCCGACTCCTACGCGTTTGGACCTCCAATCCCACTCGCTCACAACTGTGTTGAATGTTCTATGATCAGAACAGGGCCTTTCCTACTGCTAAGAGCATCAAGCCTGGTCTTGAACTCATACGTATCTAATTCTGCAGCATTGCTTTAACCAATGTTGGCTATGCTACCACTTTTATGTTCCTAAGATCTATAGAGCTATAAACTATCTTATTGTATTGTATTATGTTCTACTACATTAACTTGTGTATATACACTCAGTAACCACTTTTAGGTAGACCTGTACAGTACACCAGCTTCATGCAAATATCGAATCAGCCTATCTTGTGGCATCAACAGACAGAGGTTCAGTTGTTGTTCAGACCATGGGAAAGATTATTATTATAAGTGACTTTGACTGTGAAATCATTGTTGGCGCCAGACAGGAAACTACTGATCTCCTGGGATTTTCATGTGCAACAGTCTCGAGTTTACAGATACATGGTATGAAGAACAAAAACTGTGGGCGAAAACGCCTTGTTAATGAGAGAAGTCAGAGGAGAATGGCCAGTCTAGTTCAAGAGGATCGGAAGGTGACAAACTCGAATAACCACACGTAACGCTGGTATGCAAAAGAGCATCTTTGAACACAATATTTATAACCTGGTGGGCTACAGCAGTAGAATAAATACCGAAATAAAGTTGTCACTGAGTCTATGGCAGGCATATGTTGCAATCATGAAAAGTCTTACTTTGAGAAGCTGGGACTGTAAGACCACCTACAGGAAGAAAAAATATAAAATTAATTTCAGTTAATTTGTCTCTGTGAAAGCAATATACAACAAATATACTCAATGACATTTATAATTGAATTCACTGTGACACTGATTACTGAACTATGTTTGAGGAAGTAAGAAATGAGAGGTAAAGAAACATGTTTTAGTGTTGTATTTTGAGGCAGTGTTTGGTTGTGTTCTCTCACCGTTGTCCACTTTGGTGATGATAGGCCCAGACGTCACTGTGGCCACATCACTGACTGATGTTCCCTGAGCTGAGTTAACCTCTCTCTTTCTCCTCTTGTTTGCTGAACAGTTCTTTGTACAAAAATAATTCAGTCAATTAAAATCAAAAAGGAACAAAATGACTGACAAAAAAAACACAGGCATAGCATTGATCGATTTTTCAGCAAATAAGTACATTTGTGTATTCATGTACTGTGTCATGGCTAAGGTGCAAAGATCGACATAACATTAGTGAGCATATTTTGATCTGCACTCAAGTTCTTTTTAAGATGAGTTTCGATTTATTCGACACTGTGCACGTTATAAGGCAGACCTGTACATCAGCTTGTTAATGCAGATATTTAATCAACCAATCATGTCGCAGCAACTAAATGCTAAAACACCTTGTTAATGAGAGAGGTCAGTGGAGAAGGGCCAGACTGGTCAAAGCTGACAGGAAGGTGACATTAACGGAAATAACCACACATAACAGTGGAATGCAGAAGAGCATCTCTGAACACACAGTGCATCACACCTCTTAAGTGGATAGGCTACAGCAGCAGAAGTCTAAAAAATAAGTCTAAATACAGAATAAATGTATTTTCTAACTTCCCTCTAGAAACTGTACAACACATGCTATAAATGACAAAACATGTTAATTGATTGATCAGTCCAAATTCCATGTGAATTATACCTGAGTCACCCCAAAATAATCCTCTAAAGCACTCGGTTCTTAAAAGTATTGTTTCGGTGGTCTTTGGCTGTGGGCCAGGAGCCGCCGTGTTGTTTACCGGCTGTAGGCTGTTGCAGACGGATCTGTCACACAGCCTGGTGGCGCAGTGGAGGTAGAAGGTGGAGACGGTCACGTTCTTGTGCTGCACGAAGCGGAAGGCCTCGAAGGAGAAGCGCGCAAACTGGGCCCCGCCGTTCGTCCCCATCACGGTCTGCCCGTCCTTGGTGCACCTGGGAGGGAAGAGCGTGAGGTGAGCTGTGAGCAGGAGCAGGGATCAGCTACTCGCGCTGCTCACGGAACTGCTTTTCCACCGTCCCTTCACCTGGCAGTCAGTCCGGCCACTCAGTAGTACTTTACTATTACAGTTACCCGAGGCTTGATTTGGATTTCAGGGCCATAGTTGATGACCCCTAAGGTAGGGGAAACTCTTAAATGTGAAACTATTGTTGTCTATATTCAGCATTTTCTATTCTCTGAATATTATCTTGTATGCAAATTACAGACATACCAATCAACTGACTTACCCAACAAAAAGGTCATAGTGGGTGCTGTTGCTGGGGACAGGGCTTGTTGTGGCATAACAGCGGTCAAGCAACACGTTGAACCTTTAGGGAAAAGCTCTGTTAGCAACTCGCAAGTTCTGGAAGACAGATTCACATTCAACTCTGGTCTCTTGATTTGAGATTCTTCCTATACACTTATAATTTCACAGCTTGGTCTTTTACATTACATTAATTACATTAATGGCATTTGGCAGACGCTCTTATCCAGAGCGACATACAACAAAGTGCAAGGTGCATGCCCATACCAGGGATAAGTGCGCTGATAGACCCTAGAGGGAAGTACAATTTGAACTGCATTTTCAAATGGATTGGATTGGTCTTGGTTTGTGTGTGGTCTTCGGGAGAAAGTAATATTTGTGTTGTCATGACTCGTGATTTGAAAGGACCCTGCTGTAACATCCAGCTATGCCAGCTTGACCAGCTTGAAAATTGAGCTGGTCAAGGTTGGCCATAATCTGGTCTCGCGAGGTATGAGCTGGTCATGAAGCTGGCCTAGATGGGTATGAGCTGGTCAACCAGCTAGTGCTTTGAGCTTGTCTGAACTGGTCAACCAGCTACCAGCTGTTTCAAACATAGGTTGAGCTGCTCAAACCATGTCAAGCTAGGAGCTGGTCTGAACTGGTCAACCAGCTACCAGCTGTTTCAAAACATGTCAAATTGGTCAACCCCGCTGAACCTATGTTGAGCTGGGAGCCGGTCTGAACTGTTGCTTTCAGCAGGGGAAGATGGTACGCTACCGTTCTGTGAGATTCGTCGCCTTCACTTCCACAAAGATCCGCGTCTTCAGCCTCACCCCACCATCAGGCATTTTCAGCTGCCTGGTGTAGTCCACGTTCTGGGAGCCCACAGACAGAGACCCCTCACGTTACCCCACTGCTGCACTGCAGCTCGTCTCAGAAATCATACTTCTGCCTCCCGCTGTGTGCACCGTTCTGCTTTTCATAAGCAGTCTCGTGCTCATAAGCACCGTCTCTCATCTACTGAGATCAGCATCGATTGGCTAATTAACTCCATCTTCTCGGTTGCTGATCTCATTCATTCAGTGATCTAAATCCACCGTTGTGAAGTCCTTGCCAACATTAGGTGCAGTTTCTCTTTATCCTCTGTTATGATATAAAAAAAACATACTACCTTTCTATCATTTTACTTCCTTAATTAGTACAATTCCTGATTTTATTTTATTCTATTCTTATGGAAGATACTATTTTGATTTAGGGTTTGGGTTTGGGTTCTGAGTTAGGGTTGGGGTTAACCATAACTCAAAATCTGCCATAATCTAAAAACTTACTAACATACTATCTCTTTATCATTTCACTTCTATAATTAATATAACATATAATTTCTGATTTATTTTTTAATTCAGATGGACTACTTTGAGTTAAGGTTTGCCTTCCAAGTAAAAGTTAGGGCGACTAATTCTAATACCGAAGAGCCTTCACATTCATCTAGAACTGTATTTCTTCCACATTGAGGTTCTTGTGATAATTTTCTGCATGAAATTGTCTCGCAGAGTGGATGAGCAAGAGAGTCTCCTTACCTCGAACAAGGACATACTCAGCGTGCTAATGAAACTTCCGTTATTGTCCTTCACTGCCAGGCTCACCCCAGATCTGTTTACAAGTGTGAATACATGAGCGTCAGTCATAGAGAAAACAACACCGGAGACTAAGCTAGTGTGTCAGATCATATCCATCAGGTACAAGTCAATCAGTCCATCACCATGCTGTGAACTGTAGCATCTTCTGCACAATAGCAAGTGTAATTTCCTTCACTGTCGTTGTGGCTAAGGGAATGTATCCTTTGATTAACCGAACTCCCTGTGACTAACAAAACAGAACGACCATACATAACTTTCATTGATGGAGTGAGGGTACTTGTTTGAAATATGCCCTTTAACTGTCCAGTGAATTTTACCTTCAAAGTACAGTAATGTTCTGTTTGGATACAAATGAGTACGTTTTATAAGCAAAAAAGGTACATTTCTGGCTAGGGGTACAATGTTATGTACTTGTAGGGTACCACCCCACCAACAAGTACTGCACTTTTTTGTACCTTTATTGTAGAAGTGGTGAATGTAGTAGCAGCAACAGGTACTCACACACCCAACCGCGTATTGTTGACCAAGTACTGCAGAGGGTACCGGCAGGAAAAGATGTACATCATTTCTTGACGGTATGTAATTGTGTTCGCGCTGGGATCCAAGGAGTTTATCATCCCAGACACGTTGACAAACTGAATGCTGGAGAAGTCAGAGAACTGGCCTGAACCAACCTCCTGTGTGATCTGAGGAAGGAGGTTCAAGGACCAACGTCAGTGATTGGCATCCATTTTGAGAGCACAAAAGACAGAAGGCGTTTCTGTCTTTAACTTCAGTTAGTACAGCGACACATCAGGGCCACATGAATTTATGAAACAGGATTACCGAGTTAGCTGGATGAATGCACTGAGAGCTGGATGAATGCACTGAGTAAAGCCCGGAACCTTCCCAATTCTGGAACATAGACTGAAGTAGAAATATGTGCTCTGGATTTTAGTCAGCGATAATCCAGCTAACTAATCCTGCTTCGTGAAATACCCCCCAGGTCTCTACAATGAATTTATAGTATCAAATCATTTTTTTCTCATTTAAGGTCTTTAAGGTATTACTCAGTTCCTTCTGTCAATGATACATGTTCGCATATGAAATATTTGGAAAACTTCAAGCATATGTTGACTGAATGTAATGTTTGTGGATTCAGGCCCGCATTCAATCAAAATGCAGTTTGTTAAATTTACTTTGGAGATAGCTAATATTGCTTAAATAGCTTTAATCTGTAAGAGAAGTACAAATGTTTAGTTTTTTTTGTGTCGGGTACCTTTATCTTGTTGGAGCAGGCAGTGAGGGAATCTTCAGAAATGCTGAAGTTAAATTTCAGGATGGGTGGGTCGACGGACCAGTCAGGCGTCCCATGGCAGGCTGCCACATTGAACATTGCGTTGAGGGACATGAGCGACTCATTGTATCCACTGAAGTAGATCGGACACATCAAGATGCTCAACTCCATTATTTCAGTTCCACATATAACCGTGATGTCAGAGTTGGCTGGGAGACACAATTTATGCACAGATTAATTATACTACTACAACATGTAGTTTCACAGACATGTGTTAAGCCTAGTTTGAGACTAAATTAAAATCTACAATGAAGATTCTCCATACAAAACTCAGGACTAAGATTAATCTGTGCCTGTGAAAGAGGCCCTTCCAGTATTGAATACATATGTCTTAGCTAATGCTGAAAGCATTCATCCAGTGTTTATTTTATCTTCTGAATATGTTTTAGTACATATAGAAATGCTCAAGGCATGTTTAAGGCGGCTAATTTCTCACAGTGGACATTGAGGGATGAAGATGAAAGCCAACCTGCACTAAACTGGACAGTCAGTCCTCAAACTATAATGTCCTCTTAAAGTAGCTATAATGTCCTCTTAAAGTAGCTATAATGTTCTCTTAAACTATAATGTCCTCTTAAAGTAGCTATAATGTTTTCATAAACTATAATGTCCTCTTAAAGTAGCTATAATGTCCTCATAAACTATAATGTCCTCTTAAAGTAGCTGTAATGTCCTCATAAACTATAATGTCCTCTTAAAGTAGCTATAATGTTCTCTTAAACTATAATGTCCTCTTAAAGAAGCTATAATGTTTTCATAAACTATAATGTCCTCTTAAAGTAGCTATAATGTCCTCATAAACTATAATGTCCTCTTAAAGTAGCTGTAATGTCCTCATAAACTATAATGTCCTCTTAAAGTAGCTATAATGTGCAATGTGTAAGAGTGTAAGGAGTGTAAGGTGAGAAGGCAGGAGGGGGAGAGAGTGCATTAGCGTGAGATGTGAGACGGGTCTGAGCAGTGGTCACACTGACCTGGCTGCCTAAACGTGGAGCTTCCGGCGCAGCGAATCTGAGCCTCAGAGCTGAGAATCAGGCCAAAGAGATACCCGAGCACGAGTAGCCACATTGTCCTGCAACCGGAGAGATACCGCCTGGTGTCACCATACAGGTGTCCGTTCACTCAATCGATTGCTTACTGACTTTCTTTTGCCATGAAAACGTTTACCTCAAATTAAAAAACCTTAAATCTTTAACCGCTACTGAATTTCCTTAAACATGCTTGACTACTGTACTCCACAATGGTAATATACTTTTCTCAGTATCAAAAAAAAGAAATCTAAAATCATGCATTGATGGACTTTAACAAAGCAATATAGAAAATATGATTTGTATTTCACGAAAATAGCAATATCATTAATGATTAAAAAAAGATATTTTATTTGACAAAAATAGCAAAATAATTGAAATCATATATTTTTTTTATATCGACTTAAAGAATTAAAACATTAAAAACAGCTCTATTATTTAATTACAGTAATTAGTCCCAAATATACCTTTAAATAGCGTATGTCAGTTTACATGGTATCTTACACTTTCTGAAATATTGTCGACAAAAGCAATGGTAGCAAGATAAAATGGATGCTGAAAGCACATGAACTTGAAAGCACATTTTAAAGTCTAAACAGTATACTGCATTGCTAGTAAACAAAAATGCATTACCTTGTGTTGGTGGGCTTCAGAGTAAGAGTGAGTGGGAGTGTAGCACTACGCCCAGGTTATGTATCTCTTCCTCTTGTCAGGGTCTTAATGCTGCACTCCCTTTATGGACACCTGCTCTTTATACTGACCTCTTTACTGGTGAAAGGGTGTGAAAGGAACCATAATAAACAAAACAAGGAGGATTATGAACACGGAAACTCCCAGAAAGCGACAGGAACATTTCTTAACACCCAACAGAATATCATTATCGTATTCTTATTCAGACTTTTTAAATGTATTTGTTGTTTATTAGCATACAGTTGTGTGGTATCGTTTGCATGAGTGCTTGTGAAGCATTGTGTACTGCACAAAAAAAAAAGAAACACAAAATACATATTATTTCTTGACAGTGGTGGCATTGGTTACAGCAGATTCGGACTCCGGCCAGTCCCTCTGCAATGCGTCGGTCTTAATCTGATTCTTGTTTCTGTGGCTCAATATCAGAACCTGTCTTTATTTCCCCCTGGATACTGTCTGTAGAGTGAGTCCCACACTTTGGGTTTTGGAACAGAAGACCTGATTTGCTTGCTTATTAGCTGGACATCCGAGGAATGCAGTAATGTTGGAATACAAAGCCTGGGAGAATCAATTAAATATGTTTTTATTCCCCACTGGATATCATGCGCCCTGGAACCAGCACTGGTGGAATTTCTTCAAGGGTGTCTGGATCAGCATACAGTATTATCGTAGGCTTTTACTGATCCTGCTTAACTACCAAAGACTGCAGTGCTGCTAACATTGTTAGTTATATAAAATAAATATCCATATCACTTCTGACTTTGTGTTTTTATCACCATATTGTTGTTTTTCCCCACATTTAGAATGCCCCGATGTATTCCCTGATGTAAAATCCAGCTACCAGCTGTTTAAAAACGTAGCTTGAGCTGGTCTAAACTGGTCAACCAGCTACCAGCTGTTTCAGTTTGAGCTGTTTTCTTAGCAGGGTTTGGAAGCTTACTCCACTGACGCAACATCCTCTGTCAATTTGGGAGAGTGCAGGCTTGCGTCCTTATAAATATACAGTATGCAAACAGAGGGCACTTATTTTCACCTGGCAGTCCAACATCTGAGCTGCATGATTATTTACAGTAATATACTGTACTGCTATTGCCTGTCAGTGGACTACTAATGTAGCTGGCTCAGGCCACCACAGACTAGAGGTGGCCCTACTATTTGGTAAAGCACATAGTATGCTTCCAATCATTGCTTTGGTATTATTATGAATAATAATAATAATAATAATAATAATAATAATAATAATAATAATCATTATTCAACCCTTCTTCCTGAAAAAATGCAACTCCAATGACATTGGATTAATTTAATTTCTCATCCCATAATCCAGAATCCCTGGGAGTTCATCTAAATTTCTATGATGGCATTATTATTATTATGGTTAGAACACTTCTGGCTGAAATAGTGGGGAAAGCAAATATAAGGAGGGAGTTTGGGTTAAGCTAAGCGTATATTATTGTTGCTTTTCAATGTTAACATTTTCAGCCTTAACATTCAGATCACAGCTTCATGTCTTATAAGCATTCAATGCTCAAATGCTCCCATCCCCCCCCCCCCCCCCCCAATTAAGGCCTGTCCAATCTAAAGTATGTTCTCAATATCTTCCTTTGAGTATATTACTCCAAAATGTATCCCTCTCAATAAAACTAAAACAAACATCATAGTGCTTGTGTAGTCTTTTTTAAGTTTTTAAGCTTAAGCACATTACAGTCAGGAACATTCAGGAAATACGTAATTTGGCAAGAATCATTGTAGACGTAGACACCAGACACGACAATATGGAATATTCTAGACTGATGCCAAAATGAGCAGCCTCAATGTGCTAAATAGCCATGACAAATTCATGTTCAGGGGGCGACAACTGTGGCACAAATGGAGCTTTGTTTTATTGGCTCAACATCGTGACATGTCATGGCCAAAATGAAACCGTAGCTATTCCAACCAATCCGAATCAAAGCATAACCACACCATGCCTCATGGGTAACCAGTTATTCTCAGAAGGGGACATCTTCTGGGGCGCTTGTGTTCCCTGAGAGTTTTTTTTTCTTGTTGACAGCAAAGTCCCCAGTTATTTACTGTAAGACCAAATCTACCGAGTATTCCAACATTCAACACAATGCTGTCAAGACAAAGAGAATTTATCAATGAAAACCTACATTAATAATTCATTTTGATTTGTTGAATCCCAGAGCTCATTTTGGAAGAAATGGTTCAATTTCGAAGGGTAAGTGGACGAATCAAGTGAAGCCGTAAGACACGACAGCAACAAAGAACATGGCATGCCTCTATGTCCCCTTATCAAACACATTCTCTGTTAATCAAAGGTAATAAACGAAATCACTGAACAGCCAGACTCAAACCATCCTTTTCATTGTATTGTTTTCCAAGATTGTAGCATATGCAGAGCATTTTTGCATCCCGTGTTTTGGGTTCACGGGAAAATCAAACCTATTTGTAGGTTTCAGGTGTCACACAAAAGACACATTATCTTTGTTTGAATGGGTGTCTTTTCTGACAGCGGGGGGTTTGGGGAGGCCTCCTTTTTCCACAAAGGACCTGAAGCCCTCTGGGGACCCAACTAAATACGAGACATAATCGAAACGGATTCTTTATCAAACAAGTGAAGTCACACCACCATTGCCTTAAAGATGCTGCGGACTAAAGCAGAAGCTCCAACAGACAATGAGTCATGGCTAATGAACGGCTGTTCATGTGAAAGCCATACAATGTGCTCGCACATCAAAGGGGGACATTTGGAGACGTCCTCTCAGAATATCAAATCCAGTCGGGCGTTGTACGCATTTTTAAAGGAGTCTGGAGTCATTGTGTGATGTCATAATGAAGGTGAAGACGGTCGCTAATCTGTGCAATAACGGCACCGTGCAAGTTCACTGTAAAACAATGATAAAATAGCCGTACGGGATGAATCAAGATTAAACCAAACGTTAGAAGATCAAGAAACGGAACATAATACAAGAAATATATTTCGGGTTTGGCGTAGAGATAGAGATTAATGTAATAAGCATTACAGGCAGTTGGCAAACACAAGTCTTGATAATTGCGCTTTTCTCGAGTTTAATGCTTTTGGGGTTGGTACAGCACCACGATGTGGGACAGATCTCCAGAGTTTCAGTTTCTCTAGCTCTCGCTGACGGAAGGTTATATCTGAAATATTGAGCTTCAAAGCTTTCACATCCTAACACAGCAAAACTGAAATGCAGGGCAGTTCTTCAAAGATCAAAATGACAGACACCCAAAGAGTACTCTGAATGTACAATATCAAAATCCTATCAAATTGCCCCATAAACAACATGAGAGAAAAAGTCAGTTACAACCTTCTAGTTCGCAGGTCTTGTCTTCCCTACATTCATTTTTACAGCTGGTCATGTTGACTGTCAGCTTGAACTTTTTCAAATATCCCACACCCCAAAAACCATCTTAAGGGCCATACAAAATTGAGAGCAAGCTGAACCTGGTATATAGTTTTTTGTTTTTCATTGCAAAGTGGGGATAGAAAAAGTGTAAGGGGATAAAATCTAAGGACTGGCCTGTATATCTGAAGGCCTGACGACAGGTGACGGCTGAGGCTGTCGGATCTGCTTTGATCTCAGCCGATGAAACGTGCTTCCACACCCAGAGCTTCATATACAGGCGGCCTTTAGAGAATTCAGCCCTTTCAGCCCAGTGTGGGAAGGGGCTAGCAAAGCTATGCTAAAAATAGCATGGCTAACCACACCCCTCATTGAGAGGACATACAGTTGTGTTCAAATAAATAGTAGTGGGTTAAAAAAGTGAATAAAGTGCAAATATTTTTAATAGCTATTAGTTTAATATTGAGGCGGCACGGATGGTGCAGTGGGTAGCACTGCCGCCTCACAGCAAGGAGGTTCTGGGTTCGAATCCCCGTCGGCCGGGGCCTCTCTGTGCGGAGTTTGCATGTTCTCCCCGTGTCTGCGTGGGTTTCCTCCGGGTACTCCGGTTTCCTCCCACAGTCCAAAGACATGCATGTTAGGCTGATTGGAGAGTCTAAATTGCCCGTAGGTATGAGTGTGTGAGTGAATGGTGTGTGTGCCCTGTGATGGACTGGCGACCTGTCCAGGGTGTATTCCTGCCTTTCGCCCAATGTATGCTGGGATAGGCTCCAGCCCCCCTGTGACCCTGTTCAGGATAAGCGGGTTCAGATAATGGATGGATGGATGGATGGATAGTTTAATATTTCAAATGTATTTATCTGTTCAAAAAAATGGCAGTTTACATTTTCTCTTCGAACTCAAACACTGTATAACTGAAGAATTCTTTCAAGATTTAACTTCACTTTACTAATATTTAGTTGCGTAACCATTGTTTTTGATAACTGCTGCGCATCTGCTTTGCATCGAGTCAACCAACTTCTGGCACCATGAAACAGGTATTTCAGCCCAGGATGAATGAACTACATCCCACAGTTCCTGTGAATTTTTGGGTTTTGCTTCATTTTTTATGTCACCCCACAAGCTTTGAATGGGGTTGAGGTCGGGGGATTGTTGAATGGGGGTGAGGTCAGGGGAATGAGCTGGCCACTCCATTACCTCAATCCTTTTTGTCTGGAACCAAGATGTTGCTCGCTTACTCGTGTGTTTGGGGTCATTGTCTTGTTGAAACACCCATTTCAGGGGCATTACCTCTTCAGCATACGGCAACATAATCTCCTCAAGTATTTTGATGTATTCAAACTGATCTATGATCCCTGGTATATGAACCCAACACCGTTGTATGAAAAAATCCCCATACCATGATTTTTGCACCACCATGCTTCACAGTGTACTGTGGCTTGAATTCACCGACCTGGGGGTCGTCTGAGGTACTGTCGATGACCACTAGACCAGAAAAAAAGAACAATTTTACCCTCATCAGTCCACATGATGTTACGCCATTTCTCTTTGGGCCAATCAATGTGTTCCTTGGCAAATTTTAACCGATTCTGCACATGCCATTTATTCAACAATGGTGCTTCTTGCTGATAGCTTAGCTTTGATCAAATGTCTTCTAACTGTGACAGCATTTACTGGTAATTGTAGATCATCTTTGATCTTTCTGGAGCTGATGAATGGCTGAATCTTTGCCATTCTATTCTTCGAATCTGTTTTGACAGTAGTTGCTTGTTTTCTTCTGTGCGTTTTGGGTTTTGTTGCCATTTTAAAGCATTTGAGATCATTTTAGCTGAGCATCCTATAATTTGCTGCACTTCTTTATACGTTTTCCCCTCTCCAATCAACTTTTTAATCAAATGACATTGTTCCTCCGGCCCATTTTCAATTCAGATGGAAATATATTTTATATTCCTTAATAAAGGACAATTAATTTGATACCTGTTTTTTCACAGAATGAATTAATTCTCTAATTATACTCCACACTGCTATTATTTTGAACATGCTCCTTTCAATGAATTAATCAATTACTCTGAACAAGCAGCGTGCATGTCATGACAGTTTTTCCATTACACTACTACATCTACAAGTAAAGTATTTGCCATGCAGATTTAGCACTACTACTAATAACAGTGGTTCATCAGGTTACTGATGTTGTACTGCGATTTTCTTGAACACAACTGTACATATGCAGATGTAGACACACAAAATGTCTATACATTTGACAGCTTATTCTTTCTTCAGGACTTCATTAAGCATCTTGCATGTTTTATTCCAAATGGTTTTGGTTTACAGTAATGTCTTACGTGTCCATACTCTGATAACAGCAAACAATGAATAGATTATGTAATACGGTGGTGAAGGGATTAAGTGACTCCTTAAATATCACAGGAAGATCTTAATCTCCTAGAAGTGCCATATTTGAAGGCCATATTTTTCCAAAGCAGGTCAGGATGGACTTGGCTTTCCCCCTTATGGACAGATGAGAATATTAACCTATTAACCTATTAAGTGTGGCAAAGGAAAGAAACTGGCCATGATCCAAAGGATATTAACTCACCTGTGGAACATGGTGGTGGTCCTGCTATGATTTGGGCATGTGTGGCTGCCACAGGAATCAGCTCTCCTGTCTTCATTGATGATGTTACTGCTGGTAGCAGCAGTCGGATGAAGGCTGAAGTATAGAAACATTTTATCTGCTCGGATACAACCAAATACCTTAAAACCCATTGGATGGTGCTTCACCTTACAGCAGGACCATGACCCTAAAAATGCTGCTAAAACAACCAAAAAGTGAATCTCCCCCCAACCTCAATCCAACTGACCATTCATATATTTTCCTCTCTGTGTGTATACAGTGTTTAAAGGTACGATAGGTAATCTAACGGTCAACAGAGGAATAGCAGCAACAAACACCTTCAAACCACAACACTGTTTATCCCACCCGTTCCCAGTGAACGTTGAAATAACATTGGCTGTGGCAATTACAACCAATTTTCAACCAATGAGCTTGAATTATTTTGCAATGCTTTGGTACAGAGTGTCGGACCGTCAACTGTATATTTTGAACCCGAATATAAGGACTATAAACACAGGCAGAAGGTGAGTCAGCATGTCAGTGAGCCTTTTTCAATGATAGGAAGGGATTTACAATGATCTTGTAACAATGTTTTAACACAAACATCTTTTAGCTATTGTACCTTACTTAAAAATGAAACATGAAAAGAAAATCCATAAATTAACTTAATTTCTTCAGCATTATTCTTATTACTACAATAGAATTGACAAATTATCAATTATAATGAGACCGGTTTGCACAAAAAGGAGGTTGCACAGAAACAGACACCCTCCGTTTGTCTTACAGGGATGTTCTTACCAGCACCAGCACCATACCGTGACAAAACCTGGCATGTGCAGAGGATATCACCGATGAGCATCTCAGCTTATAGCTAAAGGCAGTTATTAAATACATAAATAAATAAATAATTGCACAAACAAATAACCTGATGCAGCCGATCCGACACCAAGACCAAGACCGCTTTGTCACTGAACAAAGCTGCTATAAGCAAGCCCTTTTGCTTTTGAGACCATCGCGTACAAAAGCACGTATTGTGTTTCCCCTTATTATGTACCACCATGTACCAACCCTGAAGGTCAAGTGTCACTCAGGTTATCCATATCTCTCCTCAGAACGCCACATAATAAGGTTCATCATTTTAGAGATCTTGCACAAATCCAAGCAGATACTGGAGATGATATTGGGGTTTTGAAATGGGGGAAAAAATAAGAACCCACAAAATTTATTTTTAAATGGAATCCGAGGAACTTGACATCGTGGTTCGTCTGAAACAGCCTCCTACCTACCGAGTCCTCAAAATGCGTACAGTCTACTACACACTAACAAATATCCTCCATACTATTTTCTCTTGATTTATGGGAACCAAAGATGTCTTCTTAAAAAACATGGGCTGAAGGGTGGTGCAACAGGCTAAGATGCAGCAGACTTGCGGTTGCAGTTTGCTGCAGTTGCACACCTGGGACCGGGGTTCGAGTCCCGGTCCTGCCAATAGCCAAGTTTGGCCGGCTCATGTGGAGCGGCATTAATTGGCTCGTCCCTCCAGAGGGAGGGCCTTGGCAGGGTTAGCTGATCGCCGTACAATAAGCGCCTTGGACGCCTTGGAACCACGGACACGATTAGAGAGATGAGACATCTTGAAGAAGGCGTGTCGCTCTTCCTCGGCCGCCAGGGGGTGGGGTGTGGATGGTGTGTCTAACACTAACTCAAATTGAATTAGAGGAGGGTACAATTGGCTACTAAATTGGGAGAAAAAGGGAAAAATCAGAAAAAACTAACAAAACATGGGCTAGGTTTGATTCCACTTTTACACAATCTACCATTGAGAAAAAAACGTTACTGTCATTATTTTGTAGTTTCCATTTGACATTCATTTCTAGGTAGTGTTGGACATATCAGTTTCTCAACTTGGTTTTCTTATGACTGGTGATTGGTATTGTATTGTTGTCAGTTATACAAGTGCTAATTAGTTGGGTGAGGCCTTTTTGCTTCAAGCACCCCTCTCAATCTGTACCGAAAAAGCTGTTAGTGAGTGTATGAGTGTCCGTCACCCTCCAGCTAGGCCTACTGGACCAGCCTACAGCCTACAGACAGCAGAGGAAGTGCCAGAACACGTTACTGAAGCTAGCTAGCACGTTAGCGCGCTAACCTAGACCGAACACTTAAGAGGAACATCTTTTCAGAGCCTTTGTAACATAATGGCATGCAAAAAGATCCAGGGGAAAGAAAAACATTTATTTTAATACATCCTTACTTGAATTCCAAACAGAAATATATCACCTTGAGTCCAATCCCCTTAAATTGCATGAATATATTTCCACATAGTGTGTGCAAAATGTCCCATCTTTCTGATACAATGTCTCATGTATGTTCAAGATGATTTGCTTGATTACAAATTATAAAGCAGAAAAAGACCCAACACCATCCCAACTGCATTCCATGGTTATTCAAACCCAAAGTCATTAATCCCAGCTGCAAGCGGCCATCTTAGATTCATGAGCAATGTATTGGCTATAGAGATGTCACTCTATTCATTGGCATCCAATGACGAGAGCTACTGGTAGTTATCGGTCTTCATGTCGTTGAGACCCAGGTCCTCGTTCTGCTCGAAGGTTCTCTCATACTTCTCCACAGTCATCTCTGGGTCTGGGTCCGGAGCGTAGACGTTCTGCCGAAAGAAAGTCTTAGTCTTCCTTACACATCCTCCGGAACGCGTTTTACTCCGCTACTGTATAATGTGCATCTTCAATAATGCATTATACAGCAGCACATGCTAGTGAAGGTCTCAAATAGACCTCCCTGCCATTACTTATACAACAGATTCTTATCACGTTTTCAGTATCAGCAGGTGAAGAACAGAACACAGAATTATGGTATGTGGTTAGCCACAGGTGTAATGATACTAGTGCAGTGCAGTCAAAAACATTACAATTGGACAAACCGTATACTATACAGAAATATAGAGCATACATACAATCATTTCAGGTGCAATTATGGAGAGCGGACTCGAGCAGTAAAATTGCATTTTCATCGCCTTTAAATGTTATAAGGGGTATGACAATTTGGCTTTGCCCAAGGGTAAAGAAAAAGTTACTAAATGATATTTGGCACAGGACTAACATCATTAAGGAATATGTACTCCAATAATCTTTTCCATCTTCTTCTGGGATTAGTGTGCAGAAGGTGCAATGCCAAAAGAAGCTCATGAATTTTAAGAAACATGCAGTTAGCTTAAAATTGGCACATAAGATCTCCGTTGGTAAAAAGTGATCCAATTTACATAGAAATAGGTCTGTGGATTTCCTAACACACAACTTACACATACACATGTCCATGACATTTTTCTGTTCCTGGTTACAGGGGCTTGTGTGATTTTATTTGCAGTAACTGCAGTGAGCACTTTCCTACTCAAGTGCACGGTTTATACCACTTATATACTTTATAAATCTTTATACATTTTTCTTTTACAAAGTAATGTAAAGTACACATTTGAAATGCATTCCTTTAATTCTGGGATAAATAAGAGGATTTTACCTGCATATAGCTGTTCCCTGCTGGGTCATCTAGGATGATGTGAACATCCCGTTCACCAGAAATTACCTGAAATATTTACAGAGGTCTAAATTTACAAAGAACACCATGTACTGCAAGCATGAAACATGAATTGAACTTTTTTGCATTACAGCAAATATACTTTTCATAAAGTACAAAAAATAACCTGGTCAATCTTCTTTCCAAAGAGCTGGATTTTCTCAGCTCTTCCTGGTGTGGCACTGTCTCCACAGATGAAAGGGTTTCTTGAAACAATCTAGAGAAAACACATAATAAATAAATACATTTCACAATAACATAAAATCAGTAAGTACAATACAGGTCAACTGTAGCATTTAGGTATTTTAAAGAGTACATGCTTGTCTGAGGTCTCCTGAGTATGTAGAAGTTGCAAAAACAAGTGCCGATATACATTTGCAATGAGGCATTTTAAATTGGGCACAATTTCTTTTTTGGAGTATATTGGCCCAGTTTTACATACACAGATTAAGCTTAGTCCTGGACTAAACTGCGTTTTATAGGGAGACTCTTCGTTCAAACTTGAATTTTATTCAAAAAGAAGCTTATTCTGTGTCTTTGAAACTGGCCCCTAGTGTTGCCCATCTTCGTCTGTACAATCTGTGGTTTCAGCTTCGAGACTCCGCACTCACCAGGTGTTTGATGTCTTTGAGGAGGCCCTCCAGGGTGGTGAACTTCCCTCCGACAGCGGCCATGCCCAGCTCGAACTCCAGCTCAGGGATGAGGACGCTGCAGGTCTCCGACTGCAATCCACACAGACGGCCATTTTACACCCCGAGGCCCCATCCACTTCCTGCACCTCCTCAAGTCCTTACGATTATTACATGTGACCATTACATGTCCTAAGGCCTACAAATCCAATCTGTCGTAAGAAATGGCATTGGTGATGCTTTCTTTCCAACACAAGTGCAAGTAGGGATTTCCCATGCCATTCCAATCGCTGTTTGTACCTTGCTTAGGTTTCTCATGCTGTGCTGATTGATATGACTGAACATTTATTAAGTTAATTTTAAATGAAAAGTTAAATTAATTCTGCAATTGGTGTCATTTTAAAACACCATAACATTTATGGTAAATGGTTGGCATTTATATAGCGCCTTTATCCAAAGTGCTGTACAATTGATGCTTCTCATCTACCCATTCATACACACACTCGCACACCGACGGCGATTGGCTGCTATGCAAGGCGCCGACCAGCTCGTCAGGAGCATTTGGGGGTTAGGTGTCTTGCTCAGGGACACTTCGACACAGCCCGGGCGGGGGATGGAACCGGCAACCCTCCAATTGGCAGACGACTGCTCTTACTGCCTGAGCCATGTCGCCCCTACATTTATTTTGGTGAAATATACCCATGATCAAATTGTTGGAGGTAAATTAATACGTTTTGACCTGGGGCCGGTATGACAATGCAGGTTTGCGGTAAAAATAGCTGTTCTGGGTTTTACTCATAAGCCTGCATTGTGATACAGGCCCCTGGAGTGGTCCATCAGTTGTTTAGCATAAATGCTCACTAACATAGCATAAACACAAGGGGAGTCTGTTACCAGTTGCAGGCGCGATGCTGCTTCAAATATGTAATGATGTGTTGGCAATGAATGAAATACCCAAGACCAAATTTTCTGGAGATGGTGTTGACATTAAAACCTAATTTTGGTGAAAATTGAATCCATTTAAAAAAATAGGTTTTCTTTCCAAATCAGATTTCAAGATTAAAATTACACATAACAAGTTACCTTACTAATCAAAATCTGTGACGATGCGGTCCAAATGTGTATTGAGTTGACATGGAATTACCCTTATGTTTCATAAATCCGTATGGCCAGGTTTACCTTAAGCAGGTCCCGGGACATATCCGAGGGGTCCGTCAGATGAAGGGTTATTTTGGTCCCCAGGTCTTCTGTAGCGCCACCAGATTTTACCTTCAAAAAAATAAATTGGCACCAGGTTTCATCTCGAATGGTAATGGCGGCACCAAAGTACGTTTCTCTTACGAGGTGACCGTGAAGCAAATGCAACGATCATAAATGAATTATAAATCACCTCGTTGGTCCTGTGTCCACAGCTGTCACAGTTGGTCGCCATGATGATCACTTCCTTAAAGTGAGGGATTTCTAGAGAATGGTCAAGGATAAAATATGAAAATATCTTCCATAAGCGTTAGTGTCCATTTCTAAGCAAAGTGAAAAGCAGTTAGTTTGCATAAATGCAACTCCACCACCCCCCCCACAAAAAACAAAAAGGATACGGACAAGCTTCATGTTGGTAGAAGCTGGTGCGTTGCACTCTGGACAGTTAGTGTTAAACATCAAGACCTGAAGCAGAGGAAGGGAAGACAAACAGACACGAGAGGACTTATTTCAAAATAAGAAACGCAGCCACATCCGTGTTGTACACGTTGTTTTCATGCTCGTTTTGGCATTCATGGATTTTATGTTTTTAATTTGTAGAAGAACCTAGGCACACTTTGGATTAAGCGTCTGTTAAATGACTAAAATGTAAAATGCTGTATCATAACGGAGTAAAGGTTCACTCTGACCTCGTTTCTTAACGTGTTCATGTCGTTGCCTGGTTTTTCCGCATTGTCCTCTTCTGTATCATCATCATCAGCCTGCAAGACAACGTTCACGTTAGGGGACGGGAGGATTTAGCCGAGCCAGTGCTAACATATTAGAACGGGACTGAACATATTCACTCCGTGAACCGCCAGTCTTAACCGCCGGTCTCCCAGCGTGAGCCCGCCTGATCACCAGTCAGCCCAGGTCGGCTCATGTCACCCCGCTTCTCATTGGCCTCCACTGTCTTCCTATTGCCGCACGCATCCGATTCAAGGCCCTAGTGTTGGCATTTCAGGCTGCTAAGGGGACTGCCCCACCTTACATACAATCCTTGATCACTCCCTACTCCCCAGCTAGACCACTCCGGTCTGCCAGCTCTGGTCGCCTTATGGTTCCCTCTCTACGAGCACCTGGCGGTGGAGCTGTACGTTCACGCCTGTTTTCCGTTCTGGTTCCTCAATGGAGGAATGACTTGCCTACCACTGTCAGGACAGCAGAATCCCTCCCCCTATTTCGATGCAGACTAAAAACACACCTTTTCAAACTCTACCTTAGTCCTCCCTCCTGATTTCCCCACCCCCCTTTCTGATATCCCTATCCCTCTTGTCTTAACCCCCCAAAAAAAAAAAAAAAATAATAATTATGAGGACTATATGTTTAGAACAGCATTGTCCTAGTTATGGATGTGATGTGATGCTTTGACTTGTGGAAGAACCTATGCACTTGTAAGTCGCTTTGGATTAAAAGCGTCTGCCAAATGACTAAAATGTAAAAATGTCTTAAGTGTTTTAGTCTTGTATTGAAACTTAAGATCTTCTTTTTTTTGTCTCAAGTAGAAAATATTAGCTTGAGTCAAATCACAGCTCGGTTTGGTTGACAAGTGAAATTGTCACTCCGCTGGCGAATCTTGAAACGAGTTAAACCCTCACCTCACTGGCAATATCACCTTACTAAGTAATAAAAATAAGATTTTAAGTCTAAATATAAGATACAAGATAAAAATACTAGTTTAAGACGCTTATTTTGTGGTTTTGCAGTGTTAGAAAGGCAGGTAAAAAGGAGAGAGTCTGTTTGAAAGACATGGCTATGAAAAGCAGATTCAGAGATAATCCGCAGTGAAAGCCGTGAGATTCATGACAGTCGCTTCAGCAGGCTGTACCGGAGCCTAATGACAGCCTTATGAAAGCAAGCCGTCACTCACCAAACAGCCTGTTGTTCAAATCTTTGTGTTCAAGACATTCAAAATAACTGCTTGCATTTGACCGCTTTATATTTCAATGGCTTCCTTATTATGTCTCAAGGATGGTAGGCAGGAACAATAGTTTGTCATTAGTTTTTTCTTCTTCTCTTTTTTTTTTTTTTTTTTAAACCACTGTTTACCGTCTTGTTAATACATTTATGTTAAAATGCATTTCTAAATACAGATGTATACACACAAGCAACTACATTAGTACAGAGGCATTACATTTGTGAATATATAATGTGTTGACATTACCACTGGCAATTCCCTTTGAAAACTGCCATCCCTTGCGAAAAACCAAATCCATTGTGATGCTCCAATATTCAAGAATGGGTTTCACAGAAGACAAAACAAGAATACTTGCCCCTTAGTTAAGTATACAAATACTATCTGCTTAGTGCCTTCTAGTATAGTGCAAAACTGAAAACTGATAAACAAGAAGGAAATTATTTATAGGCATCCATTTTTGAGACACTATTGACAAAGCAAAACACATTACAAGTACACATTACAATCCAGACTGTGCATAAAGCCAGTGAGGGATAGATCTTGTTTTGTCAGAAAAGACACAGTACCCGAACAAAACTACGTACCTTGCTTTTTTATCTCTTAAGGCTACTGTTCAGAAACTCCCCTCAAATACTTGATAAGCAACGAGTACACAGATTAACAACTAATCAGTCACAATACATTAGCGCTAATCTCAAAGTACTGAAACATTTAGAAGTGCCAACCTGGGTCAAAGTAGTGAAAGTGAAGAGCCCCTGTCTATTTAATCTAAGTAAAGAGACCCTGTACATTTCAGTCTACCCAGGTTTTAGAGCAGGAGTGTCCAATCTCACCCGAAAATGGGTGCAGGCCCTTTTCCGATAAGATGTGACATCCCCGTTTTAGAGGGTGTGATAACGTGAAAATGCCTTACATGCAAAAACTCACCCAGGAGCCAGACTGAGGTAGACAGACGAGTATCTGGTGTTATAACGTGCCAACTGGCTCCCGTACCTTAAGTCCTAACCGAGCGTCCTGTTCAGGTGTCCTCTTGAAGTGTGAAATGGAGAGGGCCTCGTCTTTTTGAGGGGCATTCGGGTTCTCCACAAAACTGTTTCCAGAAGGGTCGTCAATCACCTGTGGGGAAACACCAACACGACAACATTTAGGTTACGCTTTATTTTACAGCCTGTACTAGGCCAGGTAACTATTTTGCTCGAGGCAAGTACTATGAAACGGGCTGTAAAACATTCTTACCAGTACTTACATATGGTTCTTACAGACTTCGTTTCACAGTAGTTGCCACTCATACCCAATAATTACACAATAATTCTCAATTATCAAAAATCCTCAACACATAGTACAAATCCGCACTATGAAACTTTCAGTATTGCGATGCCTTCTCTTTCTCTAACCCTCTCATATTATCCCCCTGCCTGAATAAAGCAGGCCGTAAAAAAAAAAACACAAAAAAAACATAAGGAGGATGAACTGCATGTTCTCCTTAAAATATATAAATACTTATTCTCAAAACTGAACATTTGAATTGATGAAGCTAACTGTGCACTTTACTCTTGTAGCTCTACCAATGTTGCCAAAGGGCTGACAAAGTGGCTTCTCTCATCACAATTCTCTCTGCAGAACAGGGACCTGATTCACAACTGCACCGGATAAAACCCAGAACCCTCACAAATCTCGGTAATCCTGCTTGGTGAAATAGCCCTGTTCGCTAAGGGAGGCCTGATCAAGGCAGTGTCTGGGTGGCAGCGAACACCTTCTTAATCACTTGACTGCTCAAAGGGATATCCAAAAAGACTTTAGAAACTGCTCATTAGCTGCACTCACCAGAGTGAATTCCTGTTCAACGTCCTTCAGCTTCTTCAGCTTCTCAATGAACTTGTCGATTTTCTCAGCGACTTCTGGGGCTGTGGCCTGCGGGGAGACGTGAATACTTAACCCGCAAAAAAAAAATAACTTTTATACCTCCAATTATGCCGATTAATAGCTGTTGATTTGCATTTTCTCTAAAGTCTCTAGCACCTGCCGTATGGGCTGCTCCTGTTCCAAGCCTGCAGCGGCCCTCTCAATGAGGCCTTCGATGGTGGAAAGAGCTGATGTTTGGGAGAAAGGGAGAAAAAAGATGGCCAGGTTAGTGACTGCAAAGGGAAGTTATGATTGTGTGATTTTGGAAAATTTGGGAAAACTTTGAAAAAATGTGGGAAATGTTTTAATGTGTTTTCCTGTGCGCTCCGTACAGCAGAAGCCCTGTCCATGTGGAGCGCTCTTCACAGTAATAGGTATCAGCAGTATTTACCTTTGTTAATAACTGTAACTGTTGGTTAAGTTTACAATTATTATGAACGGGCCTCCTGTGCCTTCTTAGTGACATTGTACTTCTCAGTTCTTATCCATATTCCCCAAGTCACTCTGAATAAGGACATCTACCAATTAACCGCAATGTAATCCTATTGGTTCTCTATACCATTTTAGCCATGGCTAACGGGCAATTGTGGAACTGGATTCAACTGCCACTTCCCATTGGAGCCTCATCAACACAAGACCATTACCTGAAGCAGTGATTTATTAGAAAAACTCAGCCTGAGCAGATTTGTTGTACCATAGTGTCAGCTTGATAGTTGTGGCTACCTTAAGCCTTCTAACTTACACCCTTTTTGCGTGTAGGCAGGAATTTCAAAATCCAGCTCCGGGATTCTTGTAGTTGCGCTATCCGCCTTCACCACTTCTCGGTTCAAGTCCTGAACAAACAAAGAGAAAGTATGCATGGCCTAAAATCTACAGATATTTGCTAGACATCAGACCTGGGTCAAATACGTAATTGTTTTGGATTCAGATAATTGTCTGTGCTTGATTGATCTTGCCTGGTGCAATTGAGTCAACAAAGAGGAAGAGAAGGTCCTCTCTGCACTTATTGGGCGTATTTCATAGGTTCTAATAGACCAGACAAGCTCAGTAAAGTGTAGAAGTGTATTAGAATCCAAAAGAATTAAGCATTTGACCCAGGCCTGTTAGACATACAAAGGTAAGGATGGATTGAGGCATAAGGTGGCTCTGCATGGTGCCATTGCCCTCTAGAGGCCACAATAAAAGGTGCTTCGGTTACACAAGAACTTTTGATTCACGACATTGTTCTTTTCTACAAAACGTCTGTAGGTTCCTTTGCGTGGCTTACCTCTTTCGATCTAACACGGAGGGTGTACGTGACTCCCTGGTCCTGAATGCGACCCGCTGATTGGATCTCGGTGTTGGTCCAGTTGCAGTGTGGGCAGGTGAATGAGCTTATGATGATCTCTTTGAAGAAGGGAATCCTTGTCAGCAACAGACGAGTGCTTCCCTATATAGAAAGCGAATTGCTAAATATTATATGCATTATACGCGGTTGCCCACTCTAGTCACACCTGTCAGTCTAAACTCACTTCAAGGAATAAAACGTACACATTCTCCTGCGCCACACCTTGGACAAAATAGGTTAACTTCCGTAATAACTCTGGATAAGGTAGCTACATAGATCACGAATTGTAACACATTAGTAACGTTAATACGGCAAGTGCCGCGAACAAAATAGTAATGGGCTAACTTAGACTAGAGCTAAGGACATGCTGTCAAGTTACCACCGTACCACTGTCATTGAAGTCGGCTGACAGCTAGTTAGCGATCTAACGTTAATGTAAAATCCCGAATAAATAAACAAAAACCCCGTTCTTTCACCATACTGGATCAGGCAAAACAGCTAGCTAGCACAAGACATTATAACTAAAGAATAAAAAAATAAAAAATAAGAAAAAAACCCCCCCAAGAACTAACGCTAGCTTGCAATCAATCATAAAAACAATTTACATTTTCATAACAGTTCATGCAGAGACTCTCGATAACAGTTGGTTGCATGTCATCGTCTTCAGCGCTTATCTCTTTAAAAACAGCAGTTTCACCTCGTACATCGTTCTCTCCTATTAATGACATGACTCAGCAAAACAGACAAAGGTTAGAAAATAACAAGTACAATCAAAACTATCGCCACGCTGCCTAAATACTGCTCTGCTTTCTAGAACTTTCTACGCTTCCGCCTTTCTACACGTTTCTGCCCGGAACCAGAGAGGAAAAGGCGGAGTCTGAACCGGAAACTGAACAGACTTTTCATTGTGTCATTCTCATAGCCACAGGACCATATGCGCGCTTGCGCAGAACGTGACAGTGAGTTAAGGCCTCTATACATGCATTCTTCCCCGTGAAACAAAGACGGTAAGGAGGAAACGAGTACAACGGAAAGCTCTCCTAAAATAGGACACCCACTTCATCCACCGCAGGATAATTTTGCGCCGACATCGTTAAGGCTGATGTTGAAACCTTTACCACATGTGCTCAAACCGGCTATATTGTCACGAAACGATTACCCTCATGTTGTGTTCGGGTCGAATTCGACCGATTTAGTTTTCTCTGTGATTGTCATAATGTTCCAGGATTTTGTCCACACAGGACAACTGAACATACAAAATACAATGTGGTAATTCTCATATAATTTAGGGTGTTTTATTGAACTTTTGTTCCCGGTCAAAAATTTCCGGACATTAGAAATTAATGGGTGAGATTACATTTAAAAAGACATCAATCTGTCTTTTTTTATTCCTGCGAATAGCTGTTCTCAGTTCTTATCCATATTCCCAAAGTCACTCTGGATAAGGACATCTACCAAGTAGCCGCAATGTTGGGTGCTTTATTTAACTTTTGTACACCTGCGGTGTTCCCGGTCAAAAATTACCGGACATTAGAAATGAATTTGAATTAGTGTTCAGGCACATGGCAATTAATCAGATGCATACACTTCCACTGCCAGACCTCCGCATGCATGTGTGTTTGAGCACATACACCTCACTCCGCTTCTTGGCTTCCATGGAAACCCTCCACAGGAACCACACCTGTTGGCATTCTCACAAACAATTGTTTTAATAATATATTGAACTTTTCTTGCAGCTCTGGTATATAAAGCCTTTTTGAGATCTAGCTCACAATTCATTGTGTGGCAACACAATGGCCACAGAATGAAATAAAATACTGTATGTGAGGCTCTTGATCATATCTTTGATCATGACATTGATTAGAAGGAGAGAGGGCAGGAAACTGACAGTGTACAGTGCATCCGGAAAGTATTCACAGCGCTTCACTTTTTCCACATTTTGTTATGTTACAGCCTTATTCCAAAATTGATTAAATTCATTTTTTTCCTCAGCATTCTACACACAATACCCCATAATGACAACGTGAAAAAAATTTTTTGGAGATTTTTTTTTTTTAAACTAAGAAATCACATGTACATAAGTATTCACAGCCTTTGCCATGAAGCTCAAAATTGACAGGCACACACCTGTCTATATAAGGTCCCACAGTTGACAGTGCATGTCGGAGCACAAACCAAGCATGAAGTCAAAGGAATTGTCTGTAGACCTCTGGGGAAGGGTACAGAAACATTTCTGCTGCTTTGAAGGTCCCAATGAGCACAGTGGCCTCCATCATCCGTAAATGGAAGAAGTTCGGAACCACCAGGACTCTTCCTAGAGCTGGCCGCCTGTCTAAACTGAGCAATCGGGGGAGAAGGGCCTTAGTCAGGGAGGTGACTAAGAACCCGATGGTCACTCTGTCAGAGCTCCAGCGTTGGAGAGAGGAGAACCTTCCAGAAGGACAACCATCTCTGCAGCAATCCACCAATCAGGCCTGTATGTTAGAGTGGCCAGACGGAAGCCACTCCTTAGTAAAAGGCACATGGCAGCCCGCCTGGAGTTCGCCAAAAGGCACCTGAAGGACTCTCAGACCATGAGAAACAAAATTCTCTGGTCTGATGAGACAAAGATTTAACTCTTTGGCGTGAATGCCAGGTGTCATGTTTGGAGGAAACCAGGCACCACTCATCACCGGGCCAATACCATCCCTACAGTGAAGCATGGTGGTGGCAGCATCATGCTGTTGGGATTTTTTTTCGGCTGCAGGAACTGGGAGACTAGTCAGGATTGAGGGAAAGATGAATGCAGCAATGTACAGAGACATCCTGGATTAAAACCTGTTCCAGAGCGCTCTTTACCTCAGACTGGGGCGACGGTTCATCTTTCAGCAGGACAACAACCCTAAGCACACAGCCAAGATATCAAAGGAGTGGCTTCAGGACAACTCTGTGAATGTCCTTGAGTGGCCCAGCCAGAGCCCAGACTTGAATCTGATTGAACATCTCTGGAGAGATGAAAATGGCTGTGCACCGACGCTCCCCATCCAACCTGATGGAGCTTGAGAGGTGCTGCAAATAGGAATGGGCGAAACTGCCCAAAGATTGGTGTGCCAAGCTTGTGGCATCATATTCAAAAAGACTAGAGGCTGTAATTGCTGCCAATGGTGCATCAACAAAGTATTGAGCAAAGGCTGTGAATACTTTATAGTTTTATATTTTTAATAAATTAGCAAAAATTTCAAAAAAACTTCTTTCATGTTGTCATTATTGTGTGTTTTGTGTAGAATCTTGAGGAAAAAAATGAATTTATTCCATTTTGGAATAAGGCTGTAACATAACAAAATGTGGGAAAAGTGAAGCGCTGTGAATACTTTCCGGATGCACTGTAGATGCATTAGAGGAGGAAGTGTCAAAAGTTGAAGACAACACAGAATATGATCTAGACCAAGAGACAATCCAGTGATGAGGAAGAGGGCCCTGCTTGAAGTTGAATTCTGGCCAAAGAATGGGAATTTGTCCTGGTCTTCATCCCCACCTGAGAGGAGAGGTTGGCTGTCGACTGAAAATGTTATCAGGATGACCCCAGGGCCAACAAGATGCCATATCCCAGGTTGATGACGTACAATCCTGCTTAGAACTGTTCTTGACAGAGTCAATCGAAACTATCTATAAACATGACTAACTTGGAACAAAAGGAAGAGATGAAATCTGTGTGCATTAAGATATGTCAAAATAAGCATTATGTGCCATAAATGCAGTACATATACACTGCTAAAAGAAATTAAGGGAACACTTAATCATCAGTGTTACACCAAGTCAGTTAAACTTCAGGGATATCAATCTGTCCATTTAGGAAGTACTAGTGATTGTGAATCAATTTCACCTGCTTTGGTGCAAATTAAAATGACAACAGGTGCAATGGAGATGCAAAAGCAAGACAACCCCCAAAAAGGTAATAGGTTTGCATGTGGTGGCCACAGACAATTGCTCTCTCCTTATCCTTCCTGACTGATTCATCTCTAGTTTTGTGTTCTGCTAGTGTCCTTGTCACTACTGGTAGTTTGAGGCAGTACCTGCAGCCCAATCAGGTTGCACAGGTAGTCCAGCTCCTCCAGGATGGCACATCCATATGTGCGGTTGCAAGAAGGTTTGCTGTGTCTCCCAGCACAGTCTCAAGAGCATGGAAGAGGTACCAGGAGACAAGGAGAGCTGGACAGGGCCGTAGAAGGGCATCAACTCAGCAGCAGGACCAGTATCTGCTCCTTTGTGCGAGAAGGAACTGGAGGAGCTCTGCCAGAGCCCGACAAAATGACCTCCAGCAGGCAACTGGTGTGCCTGTTTCTGACCAAACGGTCAGAAACAGACTCCGTGAGGGTGGCATGAGAGCCCGACGTCCTCTAGTGCAGGGGTCACCAACCTTTGTGAAACTGAGAGCTACTTCATGGGTACTGAGTCATACTAAGGGCTACCAGTTTGTTTTGTCACGCGCACAATACTGACCTTTGAACTAGAGTAGGTCAGAGTTCACCTAAACTTATCTAAACTTCATGTATAATAAACATATTTTTAAGATATTGTCATTTTTAAATCTATATAAATGCAAGTGTGATAAAAAAAAAAATAGCAACAGAATGAAATTAAATTTTAGATGCAGCTCAGTATTGAGTTGTGCTATTTTTAGAACAGGCCTGCGGGCAACTCATGTGGTCCTTGGGGGCGACCTGGTGCCCGCGGGCATCGTGTTGCTGACCCCTGCTCTAGTGGGACCTGTGCTCACAGCCCAACACCGTGCTGCTCGATTGGCATTTACGAGACCACCAGAATTTGCAGGTCCGCCATTGGCGCCCTGTTCTCTTCAGAGATGAGAGCAGGTTCATACTGAGCATGTGACAGGTGTGAAAGAGTCTGCCATGGTGAACGTTATGCTGCCTGTAACATCATCCAGCATGACCGATTTGGCGGTGGGTCAGTGATGGTCTGGGGAGGCATATCCTTGGGGAGGATCGCACAGACCTCCATGTTCATAGCTAACGGTACCCTGACTGCTGTTAGGTACCAGGATGAAATCCTCAGACTGATTGTCAGACCTTATGCTGGTGCAGTGGGCCCTGGGCTGCTCCTGGTGCAGGACAATGCCTGGCCTCATGTGGCCAGAGTGTGTAGGCAGTTCCTGGATGAGGAAGGCATTGATGCCATTGACTGGCCCTCACGTTCCCCTGACCTAAATCCAATTGAGCACCTATGGGACGTTATGTATTGGTGCATCCGACGCCGCCAAGTACCACCAGACTGTCCAGGAGCTCACTGATGCCCTGATCCAGGTCTCGGAGATCCCCCAGGACATCATCCACTGACTCATCAGGAGCGTGCCCAGACATCGTTGGGAGTGGATACAGGCACGCAGGGGCCATACACACTTCTGAGTCACATTATGAGTTGCCGTGATAAAATTCAAGTTAAATCACCCTGTGAAGTCAATTTTTTACTTTGATTTTGAATCCAGCCCTCAATGGGTTGATGATTTTGTTCACAACAAATTATACAATGTACATTAGTAAATATTTTCAACTGGAATAAATCGTTCATCAAGATCTGATGTGCCCTTAATTTGTTTGAGCAGTGTATTTGCAAGGCACATGCAACAACCACCATGTATTTATTGTCCAACATGTACATGAGAACACAATGTGACCACCATTGATTGACAGATTGTGAACATTTGAATGTTTTTGTTAGTACCAATGACTGATTCTTATGTAGATGGTAGTGTGTGCTACCATTTAAAAATCTGAAATGGTTTCAAAACAAGCATCTTTGTTAAACTTTGACAAAGGACATTGCAAAGTATTTGGTCAAAATAATCCATAAATTAGGTTTTACTCAAATGAGTTGTCTGAGGTCAGGTCAATGAGGCCTACAGGCCATAAATAGCAAATAGAAATTTGAAACATCATGTTCACAACTAACCCAACATTAGGTGACATGTAAGATTTATAATCAGTCAGCAAAGCTTGTTCTTTGTTTTATGTTCTTTGAGTTACATAAATTATGTTGAATTTAAATGTGGCATTCTAATGCAAACTGGCCTATAAACAGTTTAATTTAAGGAGACATTCTAGCACACTAATGAATTGCAATTGGTGGCCATTTATGCAGGTGACATTTGCAGCAAATCTTCCCATAGTGACATATGGTCGGTTTCTTACCCAAAAAAAAAAAAAAAAAAAAAAAAAAAAATTAACTAGCCTTGAATCGCTTCCCAGCAAGCTCAAAAGGTTTAGTAAAATCATTACTTATCTTAAGTGTTAGTGCTTTTGAGCATAGCTAGCACATTTGATTGAGTAGAGATCACTGGAGAAAGAACCAAGGTATTTGCAGTTAAATTCCTGAACAGGAAGCAAAACATTTTTGCTGTACAGACCTGTCATCACACCACTCTTGCGTCATCTTTCAGAGGAATTACTCCACCCACGCCCACAGAAACAAATCACAAGTTTTAGGTTTTTATAATTTATTTTTCCTTTATGCACCAGGACTCCAATTGTAGGACTGGCTAGCTTCAGCTAGATCTAAATGCAAGTTTACACATTCAAACTGAAGCCATTTTGAATGTCGCCTTCAGCCAGCCTTCAGGTCACAGATTGGGCCACTGGGGTTTAACTTTGTGATGACGTGACCCGTTTAATCAACCTCCTCGATGGTTGGTCCAGAGGAGCCGCCGCCTGATGGGGCACCACCAGCCCCTGGGAAGCCACCAGGCATACCACCCGGCATCCCTCCTGGCATGCCCCCAGCGCTCTCATACAGCTTGGTGATGATGGGGTTGCACACCTTCTCCAGCTCTTTCTGCTGGTGCTCGAACTCGTCCTTCTCAGCAGTCTACAAAACAAGTCAGAATTACACCAAGCAGATGAGTTCAATTCTCCAAATGCCGAATGCAGTCTTGTGAAACTTATGCACTAGGATTTGCATGGACTTAATATTTATGAATAGTTTGGTTCAAGAGATTACCTAGACAAAATGTAGCATGCAAAGTAGTTTTGGTATAACATGAAAGTAAAAATCCACATTCCCCAAACCTAAAATGCATCTATGGGTTTACATCGCTTGGGAGGGAAGAAATAAAACCAAAGGTTACCTGGTTCTTGTCCAGCCAGCTGATGACCTCGTTGCATTTCTCCAAGATCTTCTGTTTGTCCTCGTCGCTGATCTTGCCCTGCAGTTTCTCATCCTCCACAGTGGACTTCATGTTGAAGGCGTATGACTCCAGGCTGTTCTTGGAAGACACCTTGTCACGCTGCTGGTCATCTTCAGACTTGTACTGCTCGGCCTCCTGGACCATTCGCTCAATGTCCTCCTTGCTGAGTCGACCTGATAAAGCAAGGGGTGAAAATTACAATTGATGCCATTCCTGCATCAACATTAAAGCAAATGGCAGAATCCCCCACCCTTCCAAGGCCCTGCCCTGTACCTTTGTCGTTGGTGATGGTGATCTTGTTCTCCTTGCCAGTGCTCTTGTCAGCAGCGGAGACGTTCATGATGCCGTTGGCATCGATGTCAAAGGTGACTTCGATCTGAGGAACACCGCGGGGTGCCGGGGGAATGCCAGTCAGCTCAAACTTGCCCAGCAGGTTGTTGTCCTTGGTCATGGCTCTCTCACCTTCATAAACCTGCAGCATTAAGGACACAAATTCATTTTCCTGAAGCAACTTGCTACAATTTGAGAAACAAAGGCAATAAACATGAAGGAAAGTATTCGCTCAGACATCCAAGGAAGGTACTTGGGCCATCTTTGGTCTTGCAACCTCTGGTGGAAACTACGAATGATTTTGGAATCATTTTCATCACAGCGAATAATTTAAATTCCCTCTCCCTCTGAGGTTCTGACCTGAATGAGCACACCAGGCTGGTTGTCGGAGTAGGTGGTGAAAGTCTGGGTTTGCTTTGTGGGAATCGTGGTGTTGCGTTTGATCAAAACAGTCATCACCCCACCGGCTGTCTCAATGCCCAGGGACAAAGGAGTGACATCCAGCAGCAAGAGGTCCTGGACATTCTCGGATTTGTCTCCAGACAGAATGGCGGCCTGGACAGCTGTGAGGGGGAACAGATATCACTCGTCAACAATGACAGCACAATATTCTACCTGACCATCAAGGAAGGAACTAGAATGTTCCATGAGTGTTTAAACACTGATGGAAGCTATGAATGACACCTAACATAATGGTAAATGTCAGTAATGATTGGACCACGGGCCATGGAATGAGTCAAGACCATTACCTGCACCATAGGCTACAGCCTCATCAGGGTTGATGCTCTTGTTGAGCTCCTTTCCATTGAAGAAGTCCTGCAGCAGTTTCTGGATCTTGGGAATGCGAGTGGAGCCACCGACCAGGACAATGTCGTGGATCTGGGCTTTGTCCATCTTGGCGTCGCGGAGGGACTTCTCCACTGGGTCCAGGGTGCCACGGAACAGGTCGGCGTTCAGCTCCTCAAAGCGAGCCCTGGTGATGGAGGTGTAGAAGTCGATGCCCTCGTACAGGGAGTCGATCTCTATGCTGGCCTGGGTGCTGGACGACAGGGTGCGCTTGGCTCTTTCACAGGCGGTGCGGAGACGGCGAACAGCTCTCTTGTTGTCGCTGATGTCCTTCTTGTGTTTGCGCTTAAACTCGGCGATGAAGTGGTTGACCATGCGGTTGTCGAAGTCCTCTCCCCCCAGATGGGTGTCTCCAGCAGTGGACTTCACTTCAAAGATTCCATCTTCGATGGTCAGGATGGACACGTCAAAGGTGCCGCCACCAAGATCGAAGATCAGGACGTTTCTCTCTGCTCCAACCTAGGATGAAATTCATTTCAGTTTTATTGTTTGCACAATCCAGAAACTGCACTCGTCTTCTACAAGAAATGTAACCGTCAATTCTGTACAGCAGATTATATAGCCTTGATAATGAACACTTCAATCTGCAAATTACTTTTTCCACAGATTGGAGCATGCAAAGTATATTAGCCTACATCTACATATTGTAGCAACAGCAGCTAGTAATTAGCTTGTCACCAGTTGATTAGTTTGTTCAATAAGGCTATACTGTAAACATTTATTTCAGGAATGTTTAGCCATAGAATTCTATAGCTAGCTACTGATTAGTTATGTAGAAAGTACAGCCATAAGAGCATATAACAGTTTGTACGCATTCTACTGCTGATATAAAAATGTAATGAACAAAACAAAAGGTGTAGCCCATCAGATTAAATCAGGTAAAGCCAATTGCATTAACCGTTACAAAAAGAAAAACGCAACAAGGTTTGCATTCGTGAACTGACCTACACTTGAGTATTAGGCCACATTACGAAAGTTCGAAGATATGCCATATGAAAGTGTTCGCTCAGACATCCAAGGAAGGTACTTGGGCCATCTTTGGTCTTGCAACCTCTGGTGGAAACTACGAATGATTTTGGAATCATTTTCATCACAGCGAACAATTCAATTTCCTCTCCCTCAGAGGCCATTGGAAGTGGTGTATTGGGCATATTCTAAGTTCTGCCTGGTTTTTATTGGCCATTGGACAACTTTTGCCACACAGACCACTAGCTACATTTCATGAGTAGACTCGGACCACAGAAAAACCAAAGAATTACCTTTTTGTCCAAGCCATAGGCAATGGCTGCAGCAGTAGGTTCATTTATAATTCGCAGAACATTAAGCCCTGAAATCGTCCCGGCATCTTTTGTAGCTTGCCTCTGAGAATCACTGAAGTAAGCTGGCACTGTTACAACAGCATTGGACACAGTCTGGAAAGGGAGAACACATGTATTAATGTAGGAAGCACACATTTGTAGTAACCTGAATCCTGGCATTTGTTGGCATTCAACTTACTTTTCCAAGATAAGCTTCAGCAATTTCCTTCATCTTCACCAAAACCATAGAAGAGATCTCCTCAGGGTAAAAGGACTTGGTCTCGCCTTTATAATCCACCTGCACTTTTGGGCGGCCACTGTCATTGACAACTGTGAACGGCCAGTGCTTCATGTCGGAGTGGACAACAGGATCATCAAATCTTCTCCCAATTAAGCGTTTGGCATCTGTAAAAGGTTAATACCACAACCACATTTAATAACCACTTTGGTGCTCATCAGTCTGGCACAAATACAGCAGTGCTCACTCAGACATCCAAGGAAGGTACTAGGGCCATCTTTGGTCTTGCAACCTCTGGTGGAAACTACGAATGACTTAGGAATCATCTTCATCACAGTGAGCAACCAGTATTAAGAGTTCTTTGTTTCTATAATTAACCAATTACAAAACTAGTGATCCACTCCTGTACTTGGAGTATACTTACCAAACACTGTGTTTGTGGGGTTCATTGCAACTTGATTCTTCGCTGCATCCCCAATCAATCGCTCAGCATCAGTGAAGGCAACGTAGCTGGGCGTGGTCCTGTTCCCCTGGTCGTTGGCAATGATCTCGACTTTGCCATGTTGGAAGACGCCTACGCAGGAGTAGGTCGTCCCAAGGTCAATGCCGACAGCTATACCCTTAGACATGTTTACCTTTAGACACAAGGAGAAGAGAATCGTGTTAACTACAAGAAATGTGTGAAATAATTAAAACAAATTAAATCAAAGTATAGATAACCAGTGAAAACCAGACCCGAGGGACTGAATGGTTTAAGGTTGCCTTGGTTTATCGAAACTAAACATTGAACCTAAATAGTTAGTCGTGTACACGGGGGGGGAGGGGGGAGATAAGGATAATAAAATAAATAAATTCTAAAAATCTTGTTGTTCCGAACCTGTTCAGCCTGTTCCGAACAGTGCAACTTTCCTGACGAATAAATAAGACTTTCACATGAGCTTTGGTTTGTGTGTAAAGCCCAATCCCTTCCGGTTTCATAACTTGGTATGAGTCAGTACACGATCACGAGTCGGCAGGTAATGGTTCTCCCCATGTGACCGTGTCGAAAGGAAGCTGTGGGACCACGAACCGGGTAGACTTAAGCTAGAGTGCAGAACTGTAGTTGTGCTTCAGGTGCTGTTCGGAACAGTGAGCCAACACGGTCTTCCGAATACAGGGAAGTGGTGTCGTTCTCCAATTACTCCAATAAACATTAAGCAGTGTTTTAGCGTCAAGGGTAGATAGGCAATCATATTCATAAACCACATTCCTGAACTAGGCTACCATTGAACGGCCGTTAAATTCTTGTGGAAGCCGCCGCTTCCCGGTGTTCTGTTCGGAATACAGCGAGTCTACGTTACAGCATTTCAACTTTAAATTAATTGTAGTTATGAAACAGTGCGAGCAAGAGTCATCAAAGGCCAGGGATGTCGGCAAAGCTCATGACCAGCACGTGCTTTCCGAGGCTGTTCTTTTGGTCACCGGCTAAAAAATTTGACATACGTGTGATACCGCGAATTGCAATTAGTCTTGGATATAGCAAATGTGCCGGCACCACTGAAGAAGCTATGCGAAAATGTAACTAAGCACTTCCCATAAAACACGTGCTAACCGTCTGCCAAGTCATATCCTGGCCTAAATTTAAGTCAACTAAGGATTCTACAATGGATGTTACGCAATCGTAGACATCGTGTATAAAACGAAATCAAGATTTACCAGCTATGCAATTTAATGTTAAATTATAGCATACTTCCTTGTTCCTTAGCTGAACAAAGACATGTAGCTAGTCAGCCTAGCTAGCAGGAAGTCCTAAAATAAAAAAACCTACATTTTCCCCTTTTTTGTAACGCCAATACTGGAAAAAGGTCGCGATCCACCGAACTTTATGTAGGTGGCTAGCTACGTTAATTAAAAAAAATAACTTCTAAAGTAGCGCAGAAGGTCAACAGTGTTAATAAAGTTACCGGGATACAACTGGCGGTAGTTCGAACAAAGGCTAGAAAAAATGGCGCGTGTGCCGGGTGGATAAAGAGCCAATTTAGGGGTTAAATGCCGGTCTCGATTATATTTTTAAACTGGTTCAGTTCGTGTGGGATTTATAAGCAAAGAATAGCGAATTACCTAGCTATAGCTCAGAAAACTTACTTGGATGAAGTGGAGTGGTGATGGTCTCTACGAGGCTGTGGACTGTCCCCGCTTCGCGCAGTGAAAGAGAAAGAGCGAGAAACTGCGTTTGCTCGCTTAAGTATTGCCGAGGGTTGCCAGGTCTGGGGAAATTCCGTAAAAATGACGTCATCGCCCAAAGGCGCACAAACCCGACCTTACACCCGGGAAAAAAAGAAATGTCAGTTGCTGAAAGTTCCAGAAACAGTGTTACTCATGTAAAACGTCCACATTTTCATATTTTCATAAATTAGTCACCATTGAAATACACAGAAGTATTAGTTATTGATTTTTTATGAAAAATGAATATGAGCTGCGTTGACTCAGTGAGCAATGTTTCTGATAAGAAGACACTTTGCGGGTCGAACGTGCCAGTTTTCTTGTCCCACAGGAGGAAACCTGTGACATTTAAAAAAAACAGCTGAACTGGCAGCCCTCTTCGCTGTCTCTCGGGAGCGCCTTTACACCGGAAGTTCCCATATATCACCTTAAATTGCGTTTATTGCTGTTTATTATTTGGAAGACGTAGCTTTGCATCGTGGCGGGCAGACTATTACGGGATTAAACCTTAGGTTTACAAATGAAATATGGTATGCTACTGTAGAGTATATTCATCTTCTTGTAATAGGCTGTGTTGAGCTGACTGACAACATGGAAAAGCCGCTGATCGGCTAGGCTCCAACCTTACAGGATATGCAAAGGTCTCCCATTATCCCATGTACCTCTTCACGGGGTTTAGATATCGCTCATTTAAAGCCCTTTCTGTAATCGTCAGAACGGCCACTGCAGTATAAGGCGCTGCATTTTGGACATCATGTGGATTCTAATAGAATGCTGCTGCAGTACGCTACCACTACATGCCCATCGACTTATGTAACATCCACTCCTCTTAAAGAGCAAATCATGTATGGATGCATGTGTCTTATATCAAGCCACGGTGGCCCCACACTGAAACATATTCGGGATAAAGCCGTTCAATAAATAAATCATCATTAATATAATAACGTTATTTAAACATGAATGTGCCAGCCTTTAAGACAAGCCTAGAAAACATGTATTTTATTTGAATAGAAGCAATGCAAAGATTAAACGTCTCAAGAAAATGGGAGGATGTATTCAATAATATCTCTCGTTACAGTTTCAGTCGTTATGAAGCAATTACGGCGCGATTGTCATTTATTAATACAGTATTTAATCGAGAGGAGTAGTCAAGAGCATAAGACCCGCCCTAGCAGTCGAACTACGAGGTTCTATTGGTTTCTCCTGGCTGTCAGTGAAACATTTTCCGTCGTGTAATTGGTTGTCTCGCAGATGTGTTCTAGAGTGTTCTCGATCATGAACGTTATATTCTCCTGTTCCACCGCACTGCATTGTAGGAAAAAATCAAACGAAAAGTCCTACCTGAGGAAAGCCAGGTTACATCTTATTCAGGTTAGTGTTGAAAGTGATTACCCACTCAGCGTTGGAAGAATCCTTCATTCTTAAAAAGTAGCTATGGATCGCCATGAAATAACCATGCTTACAAAGGGATGCTTTGATGTTCCTTGACTTTATTTCTCATTTTCTTACCTAATAGGTTATTCATTGCTTAATTTAACTAAAGTAACGTTTGACAGCTAAATGTTATGAGGGTTCAACCTGCAGCCGCGTCCCTTCGTTGTCTTGGTTTCATTGGTTAGGCAACTGCTTTGTTCCCTCTAAATGATCGGTACAATTAGCTACGTTACACCGCTAAGTAGCCTATAATTTAACGTTAAATAAGTAATGTAGATAGGTGCGCGTTGCCATGTAGGAGAATTATCTGGAATATACAATGACATCCTGACTTTCATTCATATCATGTCTGTGACAGGTAGGGGTTTCCGTTGGCCTGTGTTGATGAGAATGCTAGCTTGTTGCCAAGACTGCCTGTCTTGCCGAGGGCATGCGTAACCAGCGTTCAGCGCATACATTACAGTAGCTAGTCAGATGTATGATGCTCCTGGGGGAGGGGAAGACCTAGCTGATTATATTTATTACAGATAAGACCACCAATTTCATTGATGGGGATTTGCTCTTTGTCATGGATCTTGATAACTAGCGACAGTAAATTAGACCATTGCTTGGAGGGGATTAGGTAACGTCAAAAGGGTAACCTTAGTTTAAACAATTAATTTGCCACTGTGGCGAAAGACGTTGGCAGATGGTCGAGCCATATACCTGTCAACTTGGAGTTAGGTAGTGGGACAAATGTTCCTCTGTCGTTGTCGTTTTATTGCATAATATGCTTGAGACTCCATCACTGTAGAATGAAGTTGAACAAATGTATTTTTATGGTTCGTTTTGCTATGATAACTAAAGCTAATATTTGAAAACGTGACATCCCTCTTGTCTTCTATTACATTTCGTTACATTTTGTTCTGCGTTATCAGCTGTGATTAGACCAATATCAGGGTAGTCATGAATTGATTTCATCATTTACCACGTTGTTTTATTTCGTTAGCATGAATATATCTATATCATCTACATCTTTTTTTATATTTTAGAAAACATGTCGAAGGGGCCAGCTGTTGGCATCGATCTTGGGACAACCTACTCTTGCGTAGGGGTTTTCCAACATGGAAAAGTCGAGATCATTGCCAACGACCAGGGGAACAGAACCACACCCAGTTATGTAGCCTTTACTGATTCTGAAAGATTGATTGGCGATGCAGCGAAGAATCAAGTTGCAATGAACCCCACGAACACAGTGTTCGGTAAGTTCAGTTCATTGCTCTACAATGTATTGAGGCTGTGCTCTCCCCACTACCACTAAAACGAACTCCTCCTTTTGTATTAAATAATGACTTGATACTGAGATATTAGCTTTCACTATCATTTTCTGGCAGGAACTGTGCCAATTATAGGAGCGCATGCCAGCAAGCTAAAGTAAATCAATTAAATTGTCAAATGAACTTTATTTGCATTCCAGTGTATGTTTATGTCAGTGTTTACTCTTTCATTTTATCCTTTCAGATGCTAAGAGGCTGATTGGTCGCAGGTTTGATGATGGAGTCGTTCAGTCAGATATGAAGCACTGGCCATTCACAGTTATAAATGATTCCAGCCGTCCCAAAGTCCAAGTCGACTACAAAGGCGAGGCAAAGACATTTTACCCTGAAGAGATTTCATCCATGGTGCTTGTGAAAATGAAGGAGATTGCGGAGGCCTACCTTGGAAAAGTGAGCACTTATGAGTTTAACCTGTACTTTTACTAATTTAATTAATTCATTTGATCTCATTTTTGTAACCTACAACTGTCACATAGCAGTTGCTGAATTGTAAATGTAGTTTAAAGTATTGCAGAAGAAACACCTTGTGCACAAACGTGTCACTCCATCTATGAGATGCTGGTAGCATATATATTATATATGTTTAATTATACATATTTATAACTGACCTGAGATGCAAAGAGTGTTGTGTAATGGAAAAAATAAAGACACTCTTTGCATCTCCGGTCAGTTCCTATCTTATTCCTGAGTGTGCGGTTTGAATTGTGATTGTCATTTGAGGTCTATACTCCTAGTCTTTTTTTCTGGATTATGTAGTTAAAATGTGTATACTATTGGATTATAAGGTATTGTGCCTTGGCTTCAAGTGCATTCTGATTCTTCTCCTGCAGACTGTGACCAATGCTGTAATCACAGTGCCCGCCTATTTCAATGACTCCCAGCGCCAGGCTACGAAGGATGCTGGGACTATCTCTGGTCTCAATGTTCTGCGTATCATCAACGAGCCAACAGCAGCTGCAATTGCATATGGCTTGGATAAAAAGGTAATTTAATTGAATTTAATGCGATGATGTTTTGATCATCCGTTGTCTTTCCGGAGACAACATGTTTACCATATTCTCCCCCCCCCCCCCCATTTTCCTTTTAGAGATCTTCCTATAATGTATGCTGTTGGGGAAGCAAGGATTCAATAAAATATGTTTTAAAACAGCAATTTATGAATCTAGCAGCTTTAACCGTCAACACCTTTGTTTAAATTTCCAGCAGTCTGAATACTGAACACAAGAGTGCCAACAGCTAAAACATCTCACTTAACCAAGTAAAATACTGTATGTTTATTTCATTTAATTTGGTAATTATTAACAAATATATAAATTATCAATTAAATCACCTGATTCAGTGATAGGCAGAGCATCCTGTTGGATCAACATTCATCAAAATGTACAACTTGCAACCAAGTTAAAATGTGTGAAGTTACAAAAATATGCACATCTAATCTAAAGACATGGTTCAACTACCTTAAAACAATGAAGGTTGCAAACACAGACAAGGAAATGGATGAAGGAAAGTGCCAAACCCCAGCTTGTTTCCTCCCAAAATGTCCTTCCAGCCAAACATTCCTACAAGACCAGGGTTTAAATAAATAATGCCAGACCAAGCTGCAGGAATTGGATGCTAACTTCCTATTTAAACCCAAAAGAAAAAGCCAGATCGGTTGGTCTGGGAAAGTAGGATGCCAGGATGAGGTCTGCTTGGCCACTCTCATTGAAACATGCGCACACATCTGAGATGACTGAGCCCTTGTTTTTTTTTTTTTTAATCTATCTGCAGACCACTGCTCCTTTGGAATTGTCTATTAGTTCCTTGACAATGCAAATTATGTCCATTTTGTTTTTGTACTCCACATTAAAACCTATTAACTTTCCAGGTTGGGTCAGAAAGAAACGTCCTGATCTTCGATCTTGGTGGCGGCACCTTTGACGTCTCCATCCTGACCATCGAAGATGGAATCTTTGAAGTGAAGTCCACTGCTGGAGACACCCATCTGGGAGGAGAGGACTTCGACAACCGCATGGTCAACCACTTCATCACCGAGTTCAAGCGCAAGTACAAGAAGGACATCAGCGACAACAAGAGAGCTGTTCGCCGTCTCCGCACCGCCTGTGAAAGAGCCAAGCGCACCCTGTCGTCCAGCACCCAGGCCAGCATAGAGATCGACTCCCTGTACGAGGGCATCGACTTCTACACCTCCATCACCAGGGCTCGCTTTGAGGAGCTGAACGCCGACCTGTTCCGTGGCACCCTGGACCCAGTGGAGAAGTCCCTCCGCGACGCCAAGATGGACAAAGCCCAGATCCACGACATTGTCCTGGTCGGTGGCTCCACTCGCATTCCCAAGATCCAGAAACTGCTGCAGGACTTCTTCAATGGAAAGGAGCTCAACAAGAGCATCAACCCTGATGAGGCTGTAGCCTATGGTGCAGGTAATGGTCTTGACTCATTCCATGGCCCGTGGTCCAATCATTACTGACATTTACCATTATGTTAGGTGTCATTCATAGCTTCCATCAGTGTTTAAACACTCATGGAACATTCTAGTTCCTTCCTTGATGGTCAGGTAGAATATTGTGGTATGCTGTCATTGTTGACAAGTGGTATCTGTTCCCCCTCACAGCTGTCCAGGCCGCCATTCTGTCTGGAGACAAATCCGAGAATGTCCAGGACCTCTTGCTGCTGGATGTCACTCCTTTGTCCCTGGGCATTGAGACAGCCGGTGGGGTGATGACCGTTTTGATCAAACGCAACACCACGATTCCCACAAAGCAAACCCAGACTTTCACCACCTACTCCGACAACCAGCCTGGTGTGCTCATTCAGGTCAGAACCTCAGAGGGAGAGGGAATTGAAATTGTTCGCTGTGACGAAAATGATTCCAAAATCATTCGTAGTTTCTACTAGAGGTTGCAAGACCAAAGATGGCCCGAGTACCTTCCTTGGATGTCTGAGCGAATACTTTCCTTCATGTTTATTGCCTTTGTTTCTCAAATTGTAGCAAGTTGCTTCAGGAAAATTAATTTGACATGTCCTTAATGCTGCAGGTTTATGAAGGTGAGCGAGCCATGACCAAGGACAACAACCTGCTGGGCAAGTTTGAGCTGACTGGCATTCCCCCGGCACCCCGCGGTGTTCCTCAGATCGAAGTCACCTTTGACATCGATGCCAACGGCATCATGAACGTCTCCGCTGCTGACAAGAGCACTGGCAAGGAGAACAAGATCACCATCACTAACGACAAAGGTACAGGGCAGGGCCTTGGAAGGGTGGGGGATTCTGCCATTTGCTTTAATGTTGACGCAGAAACGGCATCAATTGTAATTTTCACCCCTTGCTTTATCAGGTCGACTCAGCAAGGAGGACATTGAGCGAATGGTCCAGGAGGCTGAGCAGTACAAGTCTGAAGATGACCAGCAGCGTGACAAGGTGTCTTCCAAGAACAGCCTGGAGTCGTACGCCTTCAACATGAAGTCCACTGTGGAGGACGAGAAACTGCAGGGCAAGATCAGCGACGAGGACAAACAGAAGATCTTGGAGAAATGCAACGAGGTCATCAGCTGGCTGGACAAGAACCAGGTAACCTTTTTTATTTAAATTTCTTCTTCAACATTTTCAGGATGTGTTTGACAGGTTGTTTTAGTCTGATTGCTCAATTCTGAAATGTAAATCATTGATGTAAATGGTAGTGAAATGTGAAGTATAGAAACCAGGTGGTGAGCTTTTGCGTGTCTTCAGGTGCCTGTACTTCCCATTTGAAGAGTTGGTATTAAAATATTCAAATTTGAATACTTCTGCTATTGCAGAGGAAGTTCTTTAAAAGTTTCACTGCTGACTATCTGGTTAGTTCATAGATTATCTGCATGTAGGAATGACAACTTTAACACTGATTTTATTTAAATTTTCCACATATACACAGTCACCTGTGTACGTTTTAAACTTTTGCAATTTAAGAACGCGAACGCATTATATCAATATTTCTACAAAAATGCCACCATGTGAAGGTATCATACAATATGTGGGCCATTCCAATGTAAAGAGTATGAAAAAATAAACATACTTACTTCCCAATTAAACTTATTATGTCCCAAAGTGTCGATTGGGATCATTTTGAAATCTGGCAAAATGTAGGCTAACAACAGGAAAATGCTTAAAAATTGATTTATTAGTCCATGAGTACCTCCAATGCAATTTGCATTGAAAACCATTTCAGATGGTTTTCTCAATGTCAAAACTGATATTCAGAACCATTTCAGATGACAACAAATGTTTTATGATAAAAATTTGATTGGAAAGTAGTCAAACAATGCATTTCACGTGTCACACCCATAACGCAGGTATCTCCTCATAAAAATATACATATTTTCGAAATTGCTATTTTTATGCTCAGCAAAGCGTACATTGCATGGATATCTAACTTTCTGCATTAGACTTTAAAATTCACATAGTTTTTATAAAGTTTATAGTCTCCCCAAAATACCTGTCTTTTTGCGTCTCATCCATAACGGAAGTTATTTGTTGCATTTTTTTTCTGAAGTTTGGTATGCTGTTCAATGTTACCGTGACAGTTGAAATACCATCCAAATATGCTACCGCTGGTTTATCTAAGAAAAACAAAAGCGCTAGATGTGCTCCTCGTGAATGTTTTAGTTTCAAATGGAACTTTTGGGAGGGTGAATACAACCATTAACGACTGATGTCGGCAAACAAAGTCGACCAAAAAATTACCGAGTTCGTTATCGGCGATGAATTCACTGTGGCCTCTCTCTGTAGACGGCTGAGAAGGACGAGTTCGAGCACCAGCAGAAGGAGCTGGAGAAGGTGTGCAACCCCATCATCACCAAGCTGTACCAGAGCGCTGGCGGGATGCCCGGGGGCATGCCCGACGGAATGGCGGGAGGCTTCCCGGGGGCCGGGGCGGCCCCTGGAGGAGGAGGGTCCTCCGGCCCGACCATTGAGGAGGTGGACTGAGCTCCTGCCCGCCCCGGCCCCGCGCCCCCTGCCTGCTGGTAGCACATTTCAACATGTTTTACTCATTTTCCACCGGAATGGGATGTGTCCGTTCTTTCACTAAGCTTGAATATTGAGTTGATTTGATAACCGTTCCTAAGTGTTTTGTTGGCATAATGTAAGTTAAACGTGTCGCAGAGGATGCAAAAAACTGAAACTGGGAACCTGTGTACTTTTTCTTTGATATATTTATGTTCCAGTTGATCAAGTTGTTTTGCTACAGTACTGTATTGGCCTCTCTATTTCTACATTTATATTCCTGAAAATGTGCCGCATTTTCTGGCATTTGCACTTGCACTGTTAACATGTGGTTAACGTACCGTTTACGTATCAAAAGCTACCAAATAAAGAAATGTTATGAACATTCTCCCTCGTAGGTCTTGGTAATTTAAAGCATTTGGAACAGTCCTTTACACACCTAGAGACTAAGGAGTGTCTAACATAGCACAAAAGTGGATAAGATTACCGTTGGCATTGACAACTTTGGTGCCATATAACCAAGGATCTGGTTTCTCACTCTTGAACCACACTGGCAATGCTGGTTTCAGTTTATTTGCCTTCCAGTACTTGGTTGAGATGTTTAAATGGAACAGGTTGATGAATTCTTAATGAAAGATTTTAGGGATGCACTGTTCAGTTTCTTTAATCCTTCCTTCCAACTCGTTCCAATTCTACAATTTTGGCTTTTATTTACCCTAATTTTATTTCGGATGTGATATACCTTTGCTCTTTCTGTAGTTGTTTTTCTTAATTTTCTGTTAATGCAACAAAATGGGGAAGATTATTTTACAGGTCACTTCCTGTTTTCACCATTTCTGAGTTCTGCTGCATCATGGCAACCCTTTCTCTGGAACGGTAGTATCTTTCACGAGGCTTGTTCACGGAATATTCTAGACTTGGGTATGACTGATAGGTGACAGCTGTATGTTGACGGAGGTTATTTTTACCTTTTTAAGTGCTTTGCTTTGTGCCATACTCGGCTTCTTCTAATTAGCGCTGGAACCACACACAAATGACAGTGACAGGTGAGTCGAACGTAATGCTGTGGAGAGATGAAAAGTAACGCCTTCTGGATTGTAACCATTTGCACAGAAACCCTTGAGAATTAAAATTGAATCTCACTGTTCGTGTTTTTTTTCACACAAGATGAGCTCTGTGTGTGTGTGAGTGTATGAGCTGTGTGTGTGTGTGTGTGTGTGAGTATGAGCTCTGTGTGTGTGTATGTGTGTGTGAGTGTATGAGCTGTGTGTGTGTGAGTGTATGTGAGTGTATGAGTTGTGTGTTTGTGTGTGTGTGTGAGTGTATGAACTCTGTGTGTGAGAGTGTATGTGAGTGTATGAGTTATGTGTGTGTGTGAGTGTATGAGCTGTGTGTGTGTGCGAGTATATGAGCTGTGTGTGTGTGTGTGAGTGAGTGTATGAGCTCTGTGTGTGTGTGTGTGAGTGTGAGTGAGTGTATGAGCTGTGTGTATGTGTGTGAGTGTATGAGCTGTGTGTGTGTGTGTGTGTGTGTGAGTGTATGAGCGGTGTGTGTGTGTGAGTGTATGAGCTGTGTGTGTGCGAGTATATGAGCTGTGTGTGTGTGTGAGTGTGAGTGAGTGTATGAGCTGTGTGTGTGTGTGTGAGTGTATGAGCTGTGTGTGTGTGTGTGTGTGTGTGAGTGTATGAGCTGTGTGTGTATGCGAGTATATGAGCTGTGTGTGTGTGTGAGTGTGAGTGAGTGTATGAGCGGTGTGTGTGTGTGTGAGTGTATGAGCTGTGTGTGTGCGAGTATATGAGCTGTGTGTGTGTGTGTGTGTGTGAGTGTATGAGCTGTGTGTGTATGCGAGTATATGAGCTGTGTGTGTGTGTGTGTGAGTGTGAGTGAGTGTATGAGCTGTGTGTGTGTGTGTGTGTGTGTGAGTGTATGAGCTGTGTGTGTGTGTGTGTGTGTGAGTGTATGAGCGGTGTGTGTGTGTGAGTGTATGAGCTGTGTGTGTGCGAGTATATGAGCTGTGTGTGTGAGTGTGAGTGAGTGTATGAGCTGTGTGTGTGTGTGTGTGTGAGTGTATGAGCTGTGTGTGTGTGTGTGTGTGTGTGAGTGTATGAGCGGTGTGTGTGTGTGTGAGTGTATGAGCTGTGTGTGTGCGAGTATATGAGCTGTGTGTGTGTGTGTGAGTGTATGAGCTGTGTGTGTGTGTCAGTGTATGAGCTGTGTGTGTGTGCGCGTATATGAGCTGTGTGTGTGTGTGTGTGTGTGAGTGTATGAGCTGTGTGTGTGTGTGAATGTATGAGCTGTGTGTGTGTGTGTGTGTGTGTGAGTGAGTGTATGAGCTCTGTGTGTGTCTGTGTATTTTGTGATCAAGAGTAACGACTGTGACGACACCAGATGGAAGCGCGTTGCACTGCAGCCTTTAAACACCACATTCTCACTGTCGCGCAAGTGTTTCCAGCCGAAATGTGTTCCCAGACTGTGCCTCAACAGCCCAGTGCCCATGCATTAGATAGAGCATTAATTCAGCAGGTCCCCGGCTCTCCTCTGTGCTCAACCAGCCAGCTATTCACCCCCCCCACCAAAAAGCAAAACAAAACTAGAAATAAAGTGTTTAGTGGGGTGTATCTGCTCAAACAGAAACAGATTAAGCCTACTGTATTCCTGGGCTGAAGTGAGTTTTGTATGGAGAATCCATTCAAATTTTTATTTATGGACGTCATTAGCTCAGCAGATAAGAGCAATCGTCAGGCAGTGGGAGGGTTCCCGGTTCAATCCCGCCCTGGGTGTGTCGAAGTGTCCCTGAGCAGGACACCTAACCCCCAATTGCTCCTGACGAGCTGATTGGTGTCTTGCATGGCAGCCAATCGCTGTTGGTGAGGTGTGTGAATGTGTGTATGTGAATGGGTGAATGAGAAGCATCAATTCTACAAGGCTTTGGATAAAGGCGCTATATAAATGCCAACCATGTAGTATATGACTAGGATTAACCTGTGTCTGTGTAACTGGCCCAAGTTGTTTCAAACCACAGACCATGACAGGCGCTATTGCTTAAAATGTCTCTCATCTCCATGCAGAAGTGCTTTTGCCTAAGACCAGTCTATCTAGAGCATAATGCGAGATGCAGGTCTACGCTAATGTGCGGTGAGCGTTTTGGCACAAAATGGCAGTCATGCATGACCCAGGTGGGTGCTACACATTGGTGGTGGTTGAGGTGAGTTTACCCCTCATCACTGTAAAGCACTTTAAACGCTATATAAATGAAATGACCTATCTGTATATCTACACTGTGCAAACCTTGAATCTTGAATGCACTCGTAGGATACCGTTGACATCCCAGATTTCCACCTATCCAATGCATGCAGTTGTTTGTTTATGTTGTGTATCCAATTCACTGTGTTGGAGCAAGATCACATTTCTCCAGCCGGCATTCCATTTGACCTGACAACGAGTTCTGCAACAGGGTGTCTCATGACTCCAGCACGCTTATTATGGGATGTCATCCAGTATGTCAGCTGGAAGTTGGCAACAGGAGAAGATGCTTGGAAAGTTTGCTTTCGAATCCGATACCGACGGAATCTGGCACAGACCAATTCTGGACGTGATTCAAACTGGGCTTGCAATCCGAATCCAGTTTCCCCACATTCAGAACGTAACATATGACACACCATTGTCAACAGACCATTTCAGAGAAATCAGCACAAAGGAATTTAATTTCCCATTTCATTTTAGCATACAATGTAGCTCATTACCTGTCTTGTTTATCTTATACAGCCTTTTGCTCATCTTCACCAAAGGTATGAATAATTTTGGAGAGCACTGAGTATTGAATAGCGTCTGTTATTTTGTCTCAATGTGTTCATTACAGAATCTCGAAAAAGCTGAAACATGGGAAATACAGATAAAGAGTCTGAGAAAATGAGATATTTTCTTGAAACCCTTTGGTAATCTCTCTCCAATGCTGTTAGGAAAAGGGACAATGGACACTCTATTCCAGTACAATCTGTGAGCACAACAAGAGGGGAGTCCTTTCTTTTTCATGAGTCCAGGGAGACTTCAAGGACATCGTTTCCTGGATATCCACTTGTAGGCCAGACAAAAGCCTGAATTTGCCTGACTCAGTCCATTTCATGGTCACTGCATAAGTATATTTATTAAGCTAATGATAAACTCAACTCATCCTGTTTTGAAATGGCTAAGTCATGGCAGATTGCATTATGGCCACCATCGATATCATGATAACTCATTGAACATTCACTGTTCTCTTTCAAAGGCAAGTAATTCATGTCAGGTTCTGTGTTTTTCTGTCATCTGTTTTATGTCTGTTTGTGGACTGCATTTTGGATCTGCCCTTTGTCAATAAAGCCTGCTGTAATCTTATCCCTGAGTCTGCAATGGGTTCCCTTTGTCCGATTACTGACAAATTAAGGTGTGCATTTATAAGGTCTAATGCATTCTAATTGGTTGAACAATGTCCGCACGTTATGGTTGTAATGATGGGAAAAAAACCAAAAGAAATCACTCCAAATGTAACCCCCAAAAGTGGAAGTATGATCACTGGCCTTCTGTCTCCATGCTATGACAGGGTGTGAATGTTCTGTGAGTTATCATGATATCTATGGTGGCCATAATGCAATCTGCCTGACTAGGCCAGACAAAAGCCTGAATTTGCCTGACTCAGTCCCTTTCATGGTCATTGCATATTTATTTCAGGAAGTTAATGATAAACTCAACTGGTCATCCTGTTTTGAAATAGCTTAGTCATTGAAGATTGCATTTTGGCCACCATAGATATCATGATAACTCACTGAACATTCACACCCTGTCAAGCATGGAGAAGAAATGCCAGTGATCTTACTTCCCCTTTTGAAAGAGAACACTTTCTTCACATGTTTGTCTTTATTAAAATCTCAAAAACATGTGCAGACTGGTGAATATTTGTCCATGGTGTAGTGCAGTACTGTATAACTTGAGGCAACACAAAACTGCATGTGCAGTGCACTAGCTTTCTCATCACAGTTAGGTGCACTGTAGTTGCATTTGTACAATTGGTAAGGTGCATGTCTATTTCATATTGGAGGAACTGAAGGGGACATACAATTTACTTTGTTTCAGCTCGCTTTACAGTCTATGTATTTACATATTACTGTACTGTATATAAAATATAGAGGAATTTAGCCATGATCTGCTTTAAAAGTAATATGGATTTGTAAGTCAACAGTAGGATTAAGGTGTAGTTTGTGACTGTTAATAAAATCACCCATGTGAGAAAATAGTGCATTTCAACATACTTAAAGTGTATGCCTCATATTGTACTTCAAGTATAATAAGCTATACTACTGTATACCTTATATATATTTCAAATGGGTAGTTTTATATCTGCACAATGGGGTGTAGCATGAAATTCTGATCCCTGTGCATGTGTGGTCTCTCTGGGTCAATAGCTCAAATCCAACATTTTAATGGTTTAATGGCATTTTAAAGAACAGACCATGCCATTATTATAATAAATGCACCAAGGCTTCTAATGAGACTTGCATCCTGCTGTTTGCTGCCGGAACCTTTTGTAAGTCACGCTGGTTAAGAGTGTGTGTTAAATGCCTACTATATTGGACCATTGCCCTGCTGTTTGAAAAGTGACAAGCGAAAGCTGTGACATACTTTCACACATGAACACCAGAGGGCGCCTTGAGTTTAAATAATTTGTTCACCACCGTCCCCCCCCCCCCCCCCCGCCTTTTGTTGACTCCATGCCTCATACTGGCACAAGCAGTTATGTTCTACCTTCCCACCATTTCTCAAAATCTCATATTATTACAACATACTTTAACTTGTACACCTTGTACTTTTGTTTTTTCTGTAGCCTTCAGTTTCTCCCTATGCGTTGACAGCTGCAGGAACAGGTAACTGGTACATTTCAAACATTTAAAAAAAAGATTGTATAAGTTCACAGAGTAATCGAAAGAAATAAAAATAATACCTTCATTCTTGTTAAAATGCTTTTAGAAAATGTATTTGATTTTCAGAAGCAATGGTAACAGCTTATATGGTTTTTATGGATATCTTATAATATAATTTTTTAAATATACATGCGTCCCACACGTTACTTCTCAGAAATCATTATGCAACACAATGCACTGGGTTTTTATTTACTTCTGTTTCTGTGGATTGCCTTTATAAAGCTGAGGTTGGAAGTTCAGACTGCATTTTATATTCAGAGTGTAAACACAGAAAACAGAGTAACAAGAGAGGTTTCCATTTTACGATAGAGGGACCAAGGAGCTCAAAAGACCAGGTTAGAAGATATTGGGCCTTCCATACAGATTAAATGTTTAATGTTCTCAGAATACCATACTCTAGCTCTCACCTACCTTCCACTACTCTAGTGCTCAGTCCACAGTCTGTAGCTGAATTAGATCAATACCCATCCTTAACTTTGACAATTAAAGTGCTACTTTTTAATTGCAAAACAATGAATGAGTCAATATTCCTCGACCTTCGGAGATGAAGCGCAGGTGGAGGGTGAAGGGGAGAATGAATGGAAATAAAACACTCCTGTGAGAAGAAAAACAACGCCTGCGGCTAAGTTTTAGTAAAACCCGTCGAAGGAGGAGTAATGGATGAAGGCCATGACACCGATGACCAGGCCAGCAGAGCGGGCCAGGACAGAGAGGATGATGAAGGTACGGGTGCCATCTGCAGTGGGGACACTGCAGCAGGTGATGCTGTCTTTCATGAGACGTTAAAACAAGGTCCCGACTGCAGTCATTAAAGATCCCATGACACTCATCGCAAAGAGTAGGGGGTTCCACGATGTCCTGGCTCTCTCAACCTGTCGCCTGATCATCGCCCAATTTAATTGGCTGAAATAATTGTTATCTTCCTCTCCAACCAAGCTGATGTGTGGTGAGCAATCTTGTGCAAAATGGCTGCCGTTGTTTAACAGAGTTAAACAGAGACCATTTGTTTCATCTGATAGTTTTGTTTTGGTAATGCTTGTTCATTAAACATGATCAGACATCTTTAAGCTGGAACACTAAAGAAACAGTCTGTTAGGCCAGGCATACTATAATTAATCTGAATGTCTAAATGTGTCAGATACCGCAGATCCTAAGGCTTTCCATTATAGCATGAGATATAGCTTCAAATCTGATCAGCTTCCATTATTGAATAATAAAATAATTCTACCAAGTATTATATGGAATAAGACCCTGTTAAACTATTCATTGGAATTCAGGCGGTAAACCGAATGCCTCCAAGTTATTCAATTCAGTTTGATAATTGAGTAAACAAAATGGCATAACCTCTATACCAATTGAAAATGGAAACCTGTCAAATTGAAAACCAAGGCAATCTCTTCGTCAGCTTATTCTAATATCAGTTTATGCAAAAGACTGTTGCTGCATATTTGCCATCTGGCCTCAAATTTGAACCAATAATTTTAGGGAAGCAACATTTTATCCGCCGTTTGCATTATATTATGAATACAGAAAATACATTTTTGTTTAGCTTTTGGCTAACAGATAGGGACAAAGAACACAGCTGGAACATTGGTTAGTCTAGACTGGGAACAAGGCCACGTGTTACATTACCAGAGCGAAGCACCTTCTGGTCTGCTATTGCACAGTGATTGGTTACCACACACAGCAGCAGTTTTCCTGGAAGGGCCGGAAGAGTGAACCCTCAGTATGAAGGAATTTACTGGTGTTGGAAAGAAACAGCAGAAAGTCCAATCCCTTCATTATTAATGCAAAGAACAAAAAAAAACATGTACATTCATTGGACCACCTCCAGACTCTGACATCATTGCTAGCTCACTGGCAGTTTGAGTAAGATGGTGGTCATTTCCGTCAGAGATGCTTCTGTACACACCACCATGGTGCTCCCGTTCTTTCCGGTGCTTTCTGTCCCGGTGAAGTGCTTCTCCCACCACAGGGCCTGATGCATGTTGTTGCTCGACTGGTGGTGCTGCATCCAGTAATGTGTCAGCACAGAGATGATAAGGAGTGTATTCCCTGCTCTGGCACAGAAAAGACCCCCCCCCCCCTCCCATGAAGTACATCTCGCACTCAAACTGACAGAACTGAGCGTGCTCAGAATCTGAATCAGGAAGCTGTGTATGTTGTGTGTCGACAGACTGGCAGTCAGACAAGAGCATTCGCTCGGTATCAAATGGTTACGCATTTCAGAGTTGGCTGACTCAAACCCACTCTACCTCTGGCAGGATGCAGTGAAATGTGTTCTAGTGCTGCAGAATCCTGGTGATAGCTGAGGGCAAAACGCTAACCTAAAAGTTTCAAAGTTTGCAAATACCATTATCTCAGACGAACTGTCCGCGCTATCGTTTATCCGTGTACGCATCTGAATACCCTGGTGTGAATACCAGCTTGAAATTACCAGCTACCGGCTGTTAGAAACCATAGCTTGAGCTGATTAAACCATGTTGAGTATGGAGCTGGACTAACTGGTCAACCAGCTACCAGCTGTTTCAAAACCCAGCTTGAGCTGTTTTTTTTGTTGTTGTTTTTTTTTTTTATTACAATATTACAAAAGCAACTCAAGGTTAATACCTCACTCATTAATCCATTGAGATTTGAACTTCAGACCGAGTCTCTAAAGAGTCAAATGAGCTGTCAACTGACAACACTGCTACCCATTCTGTCTCAAGACCTATTGTCATCATTTTGCAACGTGATGTTACCTTTTGGACCCATCTTTCATTGGGCCAAAAAATAGAGGAAAGACTGAGTCGCTTCTTTTAGAAAAGCTGCTTTTTCTCACTATGAACCATGGGCTTGGTATAATTTACAGGAAAGCATTGCCCTCGGGAATTTGGGATTTTACATATGTCATCCAAGAAGCTCTTCGGGAAGAATGTAAATGCTTTTAATAGTCAAGGGTGTCTCTCCGTGTGTGAAATGCTGTATTGTGGTTGTATCTTATGGCCTATTTTTTGTATTATTGTTCCTTATTATTGTTTTATTTGCAATCTGTTTTATTCTGTTATATATAAATGTTTACTTGTTGTTGTTGTCAGAGAATCCTTCTGCTTTCAGAGAATAATAGCCTACCATAATTGATCTACCCTGTGAAAACTGTGTGATGCCGTATTAAAATCAGGATGTCTATCAAAATACACCAGGGTCCAATTGTGCCAAGACAGGCAGATTTTCATCAACTATTAAGAGTCATTCTCAGTCGGTGCAGAGGAGACGTTCTGAAGGACAAACTGAGCAATCAAAAAGGGCCTGGCAGAGTGGCAGCCAATCAGAAAAAACAGAAATATTTAGAGCTTGAAGGTTTCAGTAATACTGATGACTGCATGCTTTCAATTGAAAATCCAGACCCAAAGTCTCTTTAGTGGAGAGGAGGCGATGCGTTAAATTAGAGCCTCTACTGGAGCTTGAAAAGTTTATTTTATTTTATAATATTTTCTCATAACTGTTTTTTTTTTTTTCTTTTCTCATACAAAGAGCTGCTGGCGGAAGCTGGGTCTGCTCATAATCACTTCAATGATCCGTGTAAAAACAACATGGCTTCATGCTTTAAACGAGGTGGCCATTTTGTATTGAGTTGACGCACAAACGCACTTGTGGATGTGGATGCTCAGAATGGACACTGATCCGTGGGTGTCCAATTATAAAGCAGAAAAAGGTCACGTGACAACAATGGAGAACTGGAAATTTGTTATTCGGACAGTTTAAAAAGTAGATGAATAGCTACCCATTTAAATAATCTAAAAAAAGTTTGTCCACTGATTTCCAACAATCCTGCATTACTACAATTTACATGGATTTAAATAATGAGCATTTTGTACTGTGAAGATGAAGACAAAACTACAACACTTAATTTATTTGCCATTGAAATCCCACTCTGTGCTTTTGTGTAATCTGAAGAGCTTGTCTACGAAATTAGCAAAAAATACCCCCCCTGACCACTTTATTCACTAAAAGCAATGATTATTTCTCACATGTCAGATACAGCGAAAATCTAGTGGCTTACCCATCTGTGTCATTGCTTCTCTTAAGTGGGTGTTTGCAAATATGACAGTAGGGTAGATATTACTAAGTCCATTTCTTTGTGCTGGTACACTGCGAGCAGACAAGATGGACATTAGTACAGATGGAAAAAGAAGCACTTTTCATTATCGCCTAATGATGCAGATACTCAGACCATTTAAATATATACTGTAGGACTTGTACATAATGGAAAAGTTTGATTTAAATGACACAGGGTCAGCTCAAATAGGTTCAGACTTTTTCACATCAGCTCATTGACACTGACAGAGAACATAAAAGCAAAATAGAAAAATAACTCTGTATACTTTAGACAGCACCCTGACCTCGACATTTTGTTCATGCCAATAGTGCCAACACTGGGGAAGCAGTATACTGGATGTGGTGGTGGTCAGCTCAGGTGGTGCAAAGAAAGAGAACTAGCAAGATGGAAAAAAAAAGAAAAGAACACAAAACAAAATGGTCGCTGGTCAATACCTTGGCAGTGACTTGAATGACAACATTACAGCAAGCTGATACTCTCCATATGAAACAATACGTAGGGAAACTAAACTAATCGGTGAAATGACCTTGGTCCCTCCCTTAATTAGGCTAACACATTAATCCATGATGATCATGGTTCCCTACTGGGATAACATATTGGCCTACGTATAGTTTAATATATCAAATGTGTAAGCAAATAAGAATAAATGGAGTATGAACATGAAAAAATACATATCTACAGTCTCAATAATACAAATAAATAAAAGTATAATAAGTATAATTACTGCGCTGTGTTGTAGACTCTCCCACTTCAACGCAACTACTCGACAAATAAAGGTGCGAACAGGCACGCGTTCTTTCATGAATTAACACGACTGAATGTGAATGCAGAAACTAGAAGAATGTTTAGAATGAAGACCTTTGCCGTGTCGTGTGAGTAATGTTTGGCTATATAAGACAGGAAGGACAAATCTTGCAATCTGGTTGGTTAATAGCATTGATGAAATCAGTACTTAAGCAATAACTCATGACAGGCAGTGGTACAGTATATATACATTTTATCACAGCTAAGGGGTGTTGTTCGGCCGATTGCACAGTGGAGCTATGATAAAATTACAATATACCAGGGCCTGGAGTGAGTTATTGCTTTTATAAAACAATTACAAAATTTAAGAATATAGATATTTTTGACACAATCCAAGTGAAAGCGTTTTTTATTCACAAGAAAATAGCAAATAATAGTTCCTGCTGCTAATGTTTGTAAACTCTAAAGTTGTTCCGCCAAACTTTCTAGCTAGCTTGTAAATTACCTTGAGTTAGCAAACAAGAGTTTATGCCTTTTTGTGTTCATCTGTACAATCCCACTGAAAAAAAGCACTGAAAAACAGCCCAACATCAGTGGGATCATATTGCGTATGTCAACTCATTTTATTCTATGGAGAAGCGCTGCTCTGCTTTCTACGGTCCACAAGTTTTGGGCACTCTAGAGCTCTCGCACTTCTGCCTGCTTACGGACAAAAATCTCTCGCAAAACAAGACCTGCATCTGATAGTTCCTGAATCATGTGGAAGCGGAGGCAGTGTGTCGCTCTGTGTGCCTGCTAGCTTCAGGGTTGAAATACTGGTTGTACATATAGGGATGGAGGTGGGAGCTGGGGGAGGTTTGTATATGGGGGTGGGAGGTGGGAGCTGGGGGAGGTTTGTATATGGGGGTAGAGGTGGGTCACTAGGTTTATTTTGGCAATAGGTCTATAACATGGTGGAGAGGGCTATGTGTTCACTCCATGAAATATGTTGCAAATCTGATTGAGCAAAAGGCAAAAAGAATATTGTTTATGAATATATGAATGTGTGCATAAGTGTATGCATGCATGTACATGTGTGTACAGAGATGTGAGGGCAAATTAGAGATGAAAATAGTGTAAGAAGAAGTCTTTGGTTCATATTTACCCTGAGCTGTCGGTTTTCACCTAGTTTCCACCCTTTCATTATTCAAATTCATCAGAAAATTTTGTCAGAGATGTTTGTAGGGGGGCATAGCATGAGTACTCAATTAATTCTTCACAGAAAATGTCATTTTGACCCGAACTCCGCATAAGGGTTAACTAGGGAAAAGTCGGAATGAGGGGAAAAATATAGTTTCAAGACATTACATTACATTAATGGCATTTGGCAGACGCTCTTAGCTTTATACAGTTGATTAGACTAATCAGGAGACAGTCCTCCCCTGGAGCAATGCAGGCTTAAGGGCCTTGCTCAAGGGCCCAACGGCTGTGCGGATCTTATTGTGGCTACACCACAATACCACCAACCTTGCGGGTCCCAGTCATGTACCTTAACCACTACGCTACAGGCCACTCCTGAGAGGCACAGGGATGCGCCTGTAGCTCCAGGATGTGTGGATGAGTGGGGTGGACCAGGGGAGGCACAGGAGCAGGGCTGCAGTGGAGCGCCACCTCATGGCATGGAGGGCTGCAGTGGTCTGTGAGGTCCAGTTCCTTCCTGTAGCATATTATGGTTTGAACAAGGTTAAGTTATTGGTTTCCCATGGACCACGTTCAATAGGTACCCTGCTGTAAAGTCCAGCTATGCCAGCTTGACCAGTTTGAAAATTGAGCTGGGCAAGCTGGTTATAAAGTTGGTCTAGCCGGGTATGAGCTGGTCAACCAGCATGACCAAGCTGGTCCTAACACTCGTCTAGCTGGGTATGAGCTGGTCAACCAGCTAGTGCTGGTAGCTTGTCTGGGCTGGTAGCTGGTCAACCAGCTAGGAGCAGCAGTTTCAAAACTGTTTTTTTTTTTTTTCAACAAGGTGGCCTACAAAGTGAGATGCATCCGAAGCTAATATTAGCATCATTAAAGCTTGGCCTCCTGTGGTATTATCAAGGGCATGGTTGCCACTGCTGAACTGATTGAGCGACATTCGAAAACAGGAAAGTGTATCGTAGTTTAATTTGTATGGGGAATTGACAAGTCCCTGCATGACAGGATATGCAGATATAACACGACTGTGTTAGCTGCAGTCGCTCAGACTACCACCTCAGTTTCTCAGCTGCATGGACATGACCTAGAGTTCACATAATTTCAATTTTCTTTCTTTCTGCTTTGGTATGCTGTATTATGTGCACTGCCTTGACCTTTAGCCCGAGTTGTGTATGTCTTTTGTATCTGCTTATCATGAACATGGTAGAGTATTCCAATGTGACAGTTTATTTATGTAAATGAAAAAGGTGTCACATGATAGTATTAGATTACATAAAACAACAAAACACCATGACTGTTCTCAAGCTCAGGTTGTGATCTCCTGTAAGAGGCGGGGGAAAACACACTCCCTATGAACAATGGGCACCATATCTGGGCTTTAGAAAGATAACTTTTTCTCCAGTAAAGGTAGGAGCATTGGATCAACTACAGTGAAGCGCTGATGATAAACAGCTCGGGGCCAAACACCGATAAAGCAGGTACACATCTATGAGTCAGAAACACGCGATAAACCAGCCGTGCCAGCTTCTTCTATCTTGTGTAGGAGCCGAGCAGCACAGAGGAAGTGTCCCCTAAACTTTTCACTTTGAGAGCTTTTTTTAAACAGCTTTTTATCTCCAATTATCTTTTTCTTACGATTTTGGCGTAGCTATTCAGGACTGGCGTGACCCAGTAAAGTACTGTAAACTTGTGTGCAGCTGGCATTCAATCAGAATTTCAGTCGTCTCATTTGCTTCAAGAGGCAATCCTGCTGATTGAAATCCACCCTCCCTGGTTAACACTCCGGGCATTTAAAGGCCTGGACCAGGCCCAGCCCCAGTCTGGGGAAAAGATTACTTTTCTGTGATCAATTGATTTTGCCTGGTGCAATTGAGCCGTCTGAGAGGACCGGAAGACTTTTTAACTTTCTGAGAGTACCTCATCGGTCCCAATACATCAGAAAAACTCAGTAATGTGTAGAACAGTATTTTCATCAATGGTTTCAAGGTTGACCCAGGTCTGCAAGGTGTACAACTGGGACAGCCACAGTTCATGTTTCGATCAATTTCATGACATTTTGACACAGTCAAAAAGTTGCCCACCTCAGTTGTCCACCTATAAATGCACTCATCCTTTTTTAATTGAAAGATTAGTACTAGTACTAGTAGTAATAGTAATAGTAATAGTAGCAGTAGTACTATTAGCAGTAGCATTAGCAGCAGCTGTAGTGGTATCAGTAGTATTATTTGCAGTAGCATTAGCAGCAGCAGCAGCAGCAGCAGCAGCAGCAGTAGTAGCAGTACTATTAGCAGTAGCATTAGCAGCAGCAGCAGTAGCAGTATCAGTAGTACTATTTGCAGTAGCATTAGCAGCAGCAGCAGTAGTAATATCAGTAGTACTATTAGCAATAGCACTAGCAGCAGTAGTTGTAGTATCAGTAGTACTATTAGCTGTAGCATTAGCAGCAGCAGTAGTAGTATCAGTAGTCCTATTTGCAGTAGCATTAGTAGCAGCAGTAGTAATATAAGTAGTACTATTAGCAGTAGCATTAGCAGCAGCGGCAGCAGTAGTAATATCAGTAGTACTATTAGCAGTAACATTAGCAGCAGCAGCAGTAATAGTACCAGTAGCAGTACTATTGGCAGTAGCATTAGCTGCTGCAGTAGTAGTATCAGTAGCAGTAGCAGTGTTGACTTTAAATTTGAATAGTTTATGGGCAGCTTGCACAAAACTAGTTAAATTTGTCCATTGATACCCATTGTATGGAATAATGGCAATAAAACTATTCAGATATGAAGTTGATCTGACAGACCCTAGAGTTCTTCCCTCAGAATGAAATAGTTCCTCAGATGGTGCATCTGCATTCTGAGATTAACTGTGAGTTATATTACTGCTGTTCTGCACAGCCATGAACACAGCTTTGTAAACCTGTGATTTGTATTGTTCTGTCTGCAAGATTTAAACCCATGGTGGTTAAATTATACATTTCTCAGCAGAAAGACTTTTCACTTTGACTGCTTTCATTGAATTGTGAGGTAATACTTTGTTTAACAGGAAGTTGTGTGTGTTTGTTGCTATTGCGCAATGGATTATTTCCAGCTAGTTAGAAGACTATTACAACCATAATTAATAAATGTCTGCATGATTGATTCCATTATAATTACTTATTTAACCCATGCTCTCCCGGATTAACAAATTGCTATTCTAATGCACAAATTAAGTGAAGCATAAGTAACAAGCATAAATAATTACGAATGTTTCCCCATTTGTAAGTATAACTTGTTGTGAATTGTGTGTTTTTTTTGGCTTAAATGTTATTATTTGTTTCTCTGTAAATTGTATGGAGTGCAAATTTGCCTGTTTCCAATTAGCCTGTAAGGTAATCACTTTAATTATCCCCTCTAGTGCCCTTTGCAAAGTCTGGACTTCCTGATTACATGCAGTTGAATCTAACTGTGTTCCTCACCAACTTTCTCAAAGGACCTTAAAGCAAGTTGCTTTCAGATACAGGCCTCATACTGTAGTTTATTTTTGAAGTGGCTTGATATACTGACAATTTCATTTTTCAGCACTGCACAAGGGTGTCTAAAGGTTCCAACACCTCTAGGCTTGGAGGAAATGTAATGAAAATGTGTTTCATTCTTCAGCTTGAGTAGCAATTTCAGAACATCTTTAACCACACTTTAACCACAAATGTGTTTAGGTATACATTTCAATACATTTGAAGTCTAAGACATTGGTTCCGCAGAGTATCTTTTCAAAAGTGTTTATTAAAAAGGAAATACTATTTGTTCACACATTGAATAGGATGCTGGAGACTGTGTGTGCCTCAGTGACACTTTGTTTTCAGGGGCAATATAGAACAGTGAAGTACTTTACCTGCCAAAAATGTCTATTTCTTTTTTTATTCATGTCAAAATATTTTCCTTAAAATGGTTGAACATACAAATGTAATCACTGACTGTGCTGCACCAGGTGAATATTGGAGTACAGTGCTGTTCACTGAAAGGTCTCTTCTTCCATTGTCTGTTTATTTGTCGGACTACACGATTAGTCTCTCCTAATTGACGTGTAAGTATTGAATGATTAATATTGAATTGATCGCTGCTTTATCACAGCCAGATAACATATTATATATTCTAGTGAAACAGCTACAGAAGCACATATTGGATTTCGGCTGAATTGCAGGCTACAGATTGGACTGCGGAGAAAAGCAGGGTCAGTACACAGGATGGTTCCAGGAAGCCTTATAGGCCGCTGAGCTTTGTTTTGAACTTCAAACCTGCAACGAGGAGAAACCCTCTGAGGTGACTTAACTGGAATCAACTCTGGTGGAAATTGCAGCTTGCTTCCAGCCTGGTTTTAAGCTGTTCCAGCTGGTTTGAAGCTGGTTTGGAAACCGTCAGACTGGAAACAAGATGGCTGAGATGGCAGGCAAAACCATGTCCAGCTGGTGGGGCAGCTTGCTATAGACAGCAGACCATCACAAAATTCTAGACGGGATCCAGCAGGAGCAGAAGCTGGTTGCAGCTAGATTACATCTTAAGATGGCCGCTGCAATTTTCACCAGGGAAGCGCTTCGATTGATGCGCAGAGCGATACTGAAAATCAATGTTTGAAACCGCGGCCGGTGAAGCATAAACAAATACTTTACCTGTAAGCACCTCGATTATCTCGTTCTGAGGACCTTGTTTCAAGCCCTCTATCACACGTGTCATTTCATTCGTACATTTTTTTGTCCTCGCAAGCACTTGGCAAGTTCAAAATCGTTCAAAATTCAACTTTCCGTTGAATAAAAAAACCAATTGTACGCCTGGGAAAAATAAAATAAGTGTCATGAGGATTTTGCTGGAGTCAGGACTTCCCTTCGCGCTCGACGTCGCTCTGGGCCTTCGTGTCAGTGAGGTTTCTGGAGCTGATCAGGGAAAGGGGGATGTCATAATGGAAGAAACATGGCCTGGGAGGAGACTGACAGCCCGCAGCGGCGCAGAGCCAGCTCAAATTTAAAATGGCCGCTCGATCACTGTCGCTGTGCAGAGGATAATGGGACCTGGGTGGGGCGGGGGGCACTGGAAAATGACTAGCTGTAAATTAGAGTGGAGGAAGAAGGCAGTGCACCTAGGCAGGCACAATACCCCTCCACAATACACACACACACACACACACACACACATGCGAAATGAGACCTTTGCACTCCTGCCATCTCTCCCTGTCTGAAGCTTCAAATACCCAAACCACCCCCACACACTTTTCCTGATGGCATTCATGACACCAGATGCTTCACATGTGGAACTGACGCTCGTAAAGCTTAGCTCTTGAGGTTCACCCCCCGAGGGTTTGCTTATTTATGGATGCATAAGCAAGCAGTAGTTATGGTGGTGGTCCGCGATGGACTGCATTCAAGGAAATAATATTTTGGGTGGAGAATCTTTTGTCATCATGTAGAGTGAAATGTGTAGACCGCACGTGGTATGGAATTGCATGCAAATGTTCTGTTTGCTGTTCGAATCGTCTTCGCCAGAGAAAGTCACAATTTCACTAAGGACCTTGTCTATGTTGACATTAACAAGGCCATTTAAGGATTCCAATTGTATCTGTATGGTCACACTAGGACTCAAAACCGCACTGTCCTCTAGGGTCCTCTTCACACTTGTCCCTGTGTTCGATTTGCACTTCGTTGTACGTCGCTCTGGATAAGAGCGTCTGCTAAATGCCTGTAATGTAATGTCATTTACATGCAATGATCCACAAATCCGTGGTTAAGGGGAAGCTGGCTCATTACACCAATATGGGGAATGAGAGTCGAGATGTACCTTCCCTGTCACCTTTTGCCTTTCAGCACAATCCTTTTCTCTTTGGAGGAGGAAAATTAGTTTTTTACAGGAACATTGTATGATGTTTATATTGGCGTGATGTTCTTTCTCATCAATTAAAAAAAACAAAACTATTACATTGATATTTTTTCATACAAAGAAAATTGTCAACAATGCATGGGAAATTTTGTCTTCTCTGTGCTTGACCATAAAAGTTTTTTTTTTTTGAAATTGTAACATTCTGTGCTATATGTACATAAAGTATGCGCATCGTACCAACATAATTGCACAGCTATACTGTGAAACTGTATAGCTGTGTTAAGTGGTCCTACTTTTGTTTGTAAGAGAAATTGTATATAAAATACATATTACATGAGTGTATATTAGTGTAATGTATTACATAATACAGCAGTACGTTTATGTAGTAACACATTTCTATGGCTACATGAGGACAGTGAGCTGTTGTTATTGTTGGTGTGCACTCTGGTGTCCTGTAGGTCTATTGGCACCAGCCTGACAAATGTGCTGTCATCTGAACACCATGTCAGTTGTCAGGGATGGGAACTTTACAAAGTCAGCCAAAGGGAGTGCTTGTACAATACCCTATTTTTCAACGGAGTGAGATCCTTTCTGTGAATCCTCGGATGAGTATATTGACACATCACTGGGACTGCTGTCAAAGTTAAACTGTTTGTGATTCAATGGTCCGAATTCATCCGACATTTGTACTAAACTCTTTATTTTCTACATAAACAGTGCCATGAGTTGATTCATGCCGAACAAACCACATTGCAGCAACAAAGCAAAAGCTATTTTAGCAAATGTTGATTTCATGGATGCAATTATTGTAAAACTTATATATATAAAAACTAACAAATCAAATGCACCATTAGCAGATATGTTCTCACCCTTAAACTGAAGTTTGTGTTCAAACCACATATTTGGCATATTTGGCTTTAATGCGGAACAGCTGAAGCCAGCCTCAAAGCTAATCTGCAGGGCAGGTTGCACCTCTTATAATTAATCTGTTCCAATCAGATGGTAATCAGTTAATTAAAATATTATGTACATATTGGATATTTACAAATTAAAAACCAGTCACTCTGTAGTCTGTAGTACACCCCATAATTCCCAAATAAAAACAGTTTAACTATATAGTCAGTATTATTCAGTACTTACATATTCTTTTTTTAATAAAACTTTATTTTTATATTTTTAAGGTCGACACCGCAAACACAGTGTTTAGTTTCTGCATGGAATCAATGGAGTCTGCATGCTGTGTCACTGTCTGTGCAGCGAATTTCACAGTAAGGAACTGAGTTGTGGAAACATTGTACCAGACTATGAGCTCTGCACAGGGAGGCTGCTTGCAAAACATCTTGGTCATCAACAGAGGGCGCTGATGTACCAAAAGGAGCTCATGGAACGCCGACCTGAGACTCATTTCATTCAATAATGCTTACCGCATTGAATTGCTGTTGTTATTGTTGTACCAGTTTACGTCAAAGCGTAATATTTATTGTTGACTAACAAAATGAAATACAGATCATATTGTCCGTTATGGTCAAACTAATATACAGAGTTTGGCTTCTTGAGTGCAGGCAATGTAATGGAGGTAATCGGCACACTTGCTGGAACTTGAGGAAATATGTCTTTATTGCTTTGTGTTCATGGCTATAATTGCATAAAACAATATTAGTTTCAGAAAGAACACGGGAAATTGAAAATGAGTCTGAGGATTCGCGCTCTGCAGTCGAGTCGTACTGTATATGATAATCCCCAAACAAGTTATCAGGAAGATGGTATAGTGGTCGTAATTGAAAACAGCGGCTAGTACATTTAATTGAAAATGGTGACTGAGTGGTTCCTCATGCTCTCAGTTTGAATGTGTAGATGTCTGATAGCAAATCCTGAAAGTCCAAGTGCTGGCTATGGCCACATCATTTCCTATGACATCACCCAGGGAGGGAGGGTTTCAATGATGCTTTCCTCGTCTCATCTTCTGATATGAGGGCGGCTTTTCTGGTCAGTTGGTCTTCTACATTATGAATGATGGCTGAGAAGATCAGCTGGTGGCCTTCAACGAAATCAGTGACATGGCAACTGTTTGTAGTCCAGTGCCCAGGTAGATTTGCCCCTGAGTTGAAATTTCTGACATTTTTTGACCTTCAAAGAAGTGACAGCAGCATGCACTTCTTTTTTTGGGAAGGGGGGGCATTTGTGTCTATCACTCGAACTTGAAAGTAATTACAGTAGATAAAGGTCATTGCAATCACGGGCCAAGATCATCAGTACAAATGCCAACGTTGCAGAAAAGTAGTAATGAAAGAGATTCTTGGAGCGCTTTCTCAAGAAATTGTTACTCGGTTGTTTAAAAACATAATATGCTGAATGTTCATCTCCTAAAATAATCCTTTAGATAAAGAAATGTTTTAATTCACGCCGGTTTTGGATATTAGTATTCGTGGAGGTTGACAGAATGAGAATGAATGCAGGAAACCGGGTCTGATGGATTTGTAAGAAAGGGGAGTTTTATGTACGGCAGCATAATGTGACAGTGAATAGTTGCCATTTCAAAAGCAAAACACATCCGAACAACCGGTATGTCTGCTGCCCTGCCTCATACAATTAGAATGATGACCCAGTCTCTCAATGCATTCATTTGTCTTCATTTGTGTGGCACCTTTCTCAGTGTATAATTTTCCAAAGACCAGCTAATTATCATCCTCAAGCCTGATTCAAATTGATGTCAAAGATGGCGAATCCCGCACCCTACTTCTCAGGCAGAGATGTCAGGTTTACACAGGGCTTTCTGACTAGGCTCTGAGAGCCTCTGTTTATCCTTGTTGGTATTCTGGCCAATACCGTAATGGGCACAGTTCAGAACATTAATTTGCAAGCTTCTAAGATTTTTCTCTTTGATATTCTCCGAATGAGGGAACATTAATTTGCGTACTTCAATGATTTTCCTCTTTGATAAAATTAGAATGAGGCAACCAGATGTCCGCGGTTTCAGAAATTGTAACTCGGGTGCAATTCCGCCTGTCAATCAATCAACCGGTCAATAAACGCAATCAGTCTGTTGTATGTAGGCGAGCCCACTTTGCGGAGTAGATATGAATTGCCGGCTCATTAGACAACGAAAACGTGTTATTTCAGCTGGAACAAAAGCACACAAAGGTCTTTACCGAACGGTATGGGAAGATCAAGTTTACCAACAAACGGAGAAAGCATCCAAGGCAGTTTGATGTCTGTGTATACTGGAATAAAAAGGCCCAATTCTCTCTTCCTGTCTGTTGTTACACTCAGCCTGTCTACGCTGCTATGTTTAGGGTCCACCATGTTTTCCTCTGTGACACATCCCGAAATATCCCCAACCACTTTCCGCAAAGTCATTTTCTGGAGATTGGTGGAAGACAAAGGCCATTTTATTTTAGAACCAGGCTGAAGCTTTGAAGGTTAACCTTCATGACAAAGGGCAAAACTGCCAGAAAGGAAACGTTCCACAGAAGAAAATTATTACATCTTTTTATTCATAACTGCACCTTACTAGCACAGTCAGATTTACAGCTGCAAACTCAAACATGTTATTTATAATGTTCGTGGTGAACAGTACCGTCAAATTATCTTTTTTTTCCTGCCTTTTCTTATTTCCTTGTGAATCTGTGCAAGAGATATGCCTGTGATTTCTTTAATTTATTCATTTGATTTCTGTGACACGATGTCAGCATTCCAGCTGTGTATACAAGTGCATTTCATTGAACTGATTAATTCCTATTTTGGATTAGCATTAAAAATAAATTAACTTCAAAGATGCATCTCTTGTTTTGATGTAAATTGAAAGAACAAGTCCATTTCCCCAGCACACCTTGTGTCTGACTGGGACTTGTTTGTTTTGGTATTCAAACAGGAACTCTTTCATCCAAGGTGCCTAATTCACAGCCTTCCGATGGGAGTTTTTGCAAAGGATACTGAGTGGGATTGTGAGAATTTGGGGAAAGGAAAAGGAAAAAGCAACAAAGAGACAAACAATGCAACAATAATAAAGGGACTCTTATTTCAAAAAGAATGTTTCTCAAAGTATGTACTGTGTACATCATTACGATCCAAAGTTGTATAGCCTCACCTGAGGCCTTTAAGCCAAAGGTAGTTCATCCGAACAGGCTGATCCTGATACATGCGAACAGGCTGATCCTGATACATCCTAATGGGCTGATCCTGATACATGCGAACAGGCTGATCCTGGTACATGTGAACAGGCTGATCCTGGTACATGAGAACAGGCTGATCCTGATACATGCGAACAGGCTGATCCTGATACATCCTAATAGGCTGATTCTGATACATGCGAACAGGCTGATCCTGATACATCCTAATAGGCTGATCCTGATACATGCGAACAGGCTGATCCTGATACATGTGAACAGGCTGATCCTGATACATCCGAACAGGCTGATCTTGATACATCGTAATAGGCTGATCTTGATATATCCTAACAGGCTGATCTTTATACTTGCAGAATGGTAAACCTACAGGATACCCATGGGATGTGTACACAAAGGAAATAAAGAAAAAAAGGCTTCATGTAGAAATTACTGATCTAAATCGCATTTATGGAACACCTCACTAGCAGCTGTCAACAATTAATATATTCAAATTAATTTAACTTCAAATTGCACACTCGATTGCTTTAAATTAGTACAAAATTTCTAAAACAACAATCTAAAAACATTATGTCATTATGGGTTATTGGATGTAGATTGATGGGCAATTTTATCCATTTAAAATGAAATCTACAACATAACTTTTTGGAAAAAAAGTGAAGGGGTCTGAATACTTTCTGAAGCAACTGGAGCCAAAGAAAGTGTCACCGTATATTTTATACATCCAGTGTGTCCAGAGAAACTACCCACACCCTCCTCTCCTTCCTGCTTGGAACATTTTGCCTAATGCATGAACCTTGTACACCTGATTGTAAGCATCCATTATTGACAAAGCGATAGTCTCTTAGATTCTTGTTCCATTAATTTTTTTTCTTAACCATAGATTGCGCCAGAAAAAGGCGAATCAACAAAATGCGATGATGTCGAATGGATTAGCCGGCATGAAGGAGCTAATCCCACTGAGCCTCTATCCAGCTCGCTTGCGATTTCATTTGCACCTAAGAGAGCTTTCCTATTCACCGATAAAAATAGACAAAGCCTCTGTAGCAACTACCGGATCGCCCGCTTCAAATGGAATTAATGACTGCCCCCACAGCGCACTGGTGCAGAGGTGCTTTGACAGCATGTGTTCTGACCCGAAGGTCACAAGTTCCATTCTCAATCACTGTTGCATCTTCTCCTATCATTGACCGGTCCAGTACTTCTCCAGCTGTGTGCGAGCAAGACTTCCGAAAAGGTATTAAGGGTGAGGGTGAAGAGATCAAAAAAGATCACGTGGAAAAACTGCATTGAGCGAGGAGGGTGTTTAAAATTATTTTTTCAGAAATCAGGCTTCCAGTTATGCATTCTGTAAAATATTTTGAAAACAATAAGGTCACATGAATTGCCATTAACGAACAAAAACAGGGGCGGCTTGTAGCGTAGTGGTTAAGGTACATGACTGGGACACGCAAGGTCAGTGGTTGGATCCCCGGTGTAGCCACAATAAGATCCGCACAGCCGTTGGGCCCTTGAGCAAGGCCCTTAACCCTGCATTGCTCCAGGGCAGGATTGTCTCCTGAATAGTCTAATCAACGGTGTACATTGCTCTAAGAGCGTCTGCCAAATGCAATTAACGTAATGTCAAATACATTAAAATGGTGCAGATTAACTTTTCATTAGTTAGTACACATATGTTAACTAATGTGTTAGTTGCATGATTATTATAATATATTATCAAAACATAGGCATATATTGGAAACACTGTGCAGTTTAGTTCTTTTTTTTTAAGATACTTTTTAAGCCTTTTTCAGCTTTATTGGACAGTATATAGAGACAGGAAGAATGGGGGCGAGAGAGAGGGAAAGACATGCGACAAATTGTCAGACGGTCGGATTCGACCTGTTGACGTCGCGGCTCACAATGAGCATGCGGTCAGTGCTCTGCAGGCTGCGCCACCGAGACACCCCAGTTTAGTTCTTTTAACTGCAAGATAGACTGCTCAGTAATGTTGACAGGAACCACATCACGGTAGGTGTAATGATCATTGCTTGTTTCAAACAGTAACTATTTCTTCATAGTCACTCAGTGACCACTTTATTAGGTAGATTTGTACACCAGCTTGTTAATACAAATATTTTATCAGCCAATCATGTGGCAGCAACTAAATGCATGAAAGCAGGCAAAATATGGTCAAGAGGTTCAGCTGTTTTTCAGACCAAATATCAGAATGGGAAGAAATGTGATCTAAGTGCCTTTGACCGTGGAATGATTGTTGGTGCCAGATTCACACTGGCTTCCTAAACATGCTGATTCACTGATTGCTCAAATGTGAACGGTTTTATGAAGACAAAAAGTGAACACCACCACATATGGTTGACCCACAGGTGACTGTGGACCCAGGGCCACATTCATTCCAAATAATGATATGGTAATACAATAGTAAATAAACAAGTGTTACAGTACAGCTGTATCAGAGATACCTTTGCATAAATTAATCCCATTACAGAGACAGAGAGTGAGAGACAGACAGCGAGAGAGAGAAAGACAGAGAGACAGACAGCAAGAGAGAGAGACAGAGACAGAGACAGAGACAGAGAGAAAGAAAGAAAGACAGACAGCAAGAGAGACAGCAAGAGAGAGAGAGACAGAGACAGAAAGAAAGAAAGACAGAGACATGAACACAGCACACATTACACATACTGTATCTACAGGTATCTTTGTATCTTTAAGTCAGATTTTATTTGGAGTGCATGCACTACTCGGTTAAAGCTCAAAGGGAATTTTATGCAATCAAAAGAAAGCTTCGCAACATTAAAGTACCTTTACAAATATAATTAAACATAATCGACTGCTTATTAAAGCCGATTGTGCTGTATAGAAGTGAGGTATGGGGCCCACTTAGCCATCAAGACTACTTACAAAGACCCAGTAGAAACCATGTATGCTGAATCAAAGAACAACGCATGCAGGGCAGAACTGGACTGCAATCGTTTACTTATGAACATAAAAAACATTACCATTTTGGATTACACTAAAACAAAGCAAACCAAATTCCCTCCATTATAGAGGCTTCCAATCCCACAAGCTATGCCCCAACAAACCAGACAAAAACGAATAACACGATGACCGGTTTCACACCGGCCCTGCTTCAACTGAAATCAATGAATCAACAAATGAAAAAACATTCTTATTCAGAACAATGGAAGATAATGACAAAACTGCAAGACAAGCGGGATGGTTATAGTATGCTAAAAATAAATGTCAAATTGGCAGAATAGTGCTCCGCTGTCAGAGACACAGTATGAAGCGGAGACAGGTTCTTACCAAACACAGACTGCGCGCACAGCCTGGGCATTGAAACAGGAAGACACAAACAACCTGACGGCCCAAGGAGGAGAGGACCATGAGACAGGTGAGGTATATTTACACTGCAATAATGAAATATACGGAAAAATTGGTATCATTATTATTTTTTTATAAGTATTTTTGCTTTATTATTGTTGCTTATTGCTTTGTATGTGGCAGCCTGTCATTGACACAGAGGTGCAATGTCTCTCAACATCCGCAGTTAATGTATTGTGTATCGTATGGCATACATATGGTAGTCCTATGGTTAAGGTACAAGACTGTGACCTGGATATTGGTGGTTCAAGCCCAGGCTTAGCCATAATAAGATCAGTACAGCTGTTGGGTCCTTAAGCAAGGCCCTTAAACCCAAATTGCCCTGGGGGGTTGTGCCCTGCTTATTCTAATCAACTGCAAGTTGCTTTGGATAAAAGCGTCTCCTAAATAAGAAATTATATACTGTATGTGTATATTGTTTTTATGTTTTTTTTTTATTTCATTAGAGTTGGTCTTTGTGACATTTTCCTTGGCAACACAGTGCATGTCATACCAATAAAGCACCTTGAAATTGAAAAAAGAATGAAAAATTGAGAGAGGGAGAGAGACCATGGAATTACATGTCTGAAAGTACAGAGAGAAAGAAAGAGAGAGAGGCATCGAGAGAGGCAGAGAGCACGAGAGAGAGGGAGAGACCGAGAGAGAGAGACACCATAGAATTACTGATGTCTGAAAGTACAGAGTCGAGAGAAAGAGAGAGAGAGAGAGAGAGAGATGATCCTAAATCAGACAAAGGAGTCTACTGGTTCAGGACTGGGGAACTTGTCCGACTTCTGAATTCTGCGCCTTGTTATCTGAACTGTTGCTGTCAGCCAGATTTATGCTGTTGAGGTCAGTGCTCGTTTGGACATTAATCTCGCTGACAACGTCTATTGGCTTTTTATAAAGACCTCTGTGTTACTTTGTTTGGCTTAGAGCTCAGAGCTGAAATATGTTACTACAGCATATCTTGTGTGTACAAGCTTCATTATCTCTTGATGTCTCCTCCTTGAAAACTCTCTCTTTTTTTGCTAGTGCCCCATAATGTGAAATACCTCTAGAATCTAATAAACGGCGTTTCTTCACAGAGAAATTGATTGCATTTCTATGGCACCGTTCATCGAGGGGGCTGGCCTGACTTAATACAGACCCGAGTGATGCACTACGGACGTTTTTGCAAGATGCTGCAGTTATGGAACAGCCAATGCTTATTCAAAATTCTGACATGTATCATTAATTAAAATGAGTGAAACAATATTACTTTAACCCCTTTTCTTGGCACACGCTTGAAAAGAAATACCCAACATAAAATGGTTACTATTCTTGAACCCTTTTCATTACATGCATAATTCGGTTCTCTTTTGAAAGGTAGCCCTTTGGGGTTTGTCAGAATTGCTCTAAATATTCCTGAGACAAAGTTACAGAAGCACAAACACACTGGAGTAGAAGCTCTTTTCTCACTGAAAAGATTTTCTGGATAGATTCTTGTAGCTGTGGCTGGTGTGCTTAGAAACACAATGGAGCCAAGTCACAGCATTGCACAAATCCCCTTTCAAATTTGAGGACAATATCACCAAAAATGAGCATTCTATATTGTTTTTTGGAATCTATGTCTAGACAGTTTTCCAGAAGGGACATTTGGAAACTCCAAAATGACACATGGAAACAAAATTATATTATGGGTCTTACATCAACGAACTACACACCATTGGAAATGTAATGCTATTAGCTAAAATGCTTTTTAGTCATCACTTCAATAACATGTCTGTAGTCGGTTCTTTGATGAGCTGAAGTTATACAGAATTTTCCTACACACGGATGGGGGTAATGCAGTTCATCTGCAACTAAGTTACCAATACTGTTTGGAGATGCTTGTGCTTGGGCTGATAATGTTCTATAAAGCCTATACAAAATGTAGATACATTCCTATGTACAAGTACTTTTGTAGAAGTATACGGCAAAACAGACAACAATGCTAATTCCTCTATATAAATTTTAAGTAAATAATGGACATTTAATCAAAGTTTCTCCATTTTAGCGCATTTTCAGAATGAGAAACTATTATGCATTTGGTCCGCTGGACACTAGTTGAGAAAAGGATACTGACATTACCGTATTTCTTGTAGTATGTGGATTTACAAAATGCAGAGAAGGTGAGAAGGTTGTTTTAACCTTTTTTAACCAAAAAAGGGGATTAATACTTGAATTGTATTGTTAAAAATAATATAACAATACAATTAAATTATCATCACAAATTACAAAATGCAGGATAAAAATACATTTTAAGGAAATAACAGAAAGCCGGTTATACCCCATACCCTATACAATGGTGCACTGGCTGTGCCTCAGCTGGGAGGTAAAACTGCAACAAATGCACAAAGATATCAGCATGTAATACAGTACAAATCCATTTGAAAAAATTAGCACTTGCACAGCTAGCTTTATGTAGCAACAAGAGTTCTCAACCTGCAGATGCTGTGGATTTCCTTGGTGCTAGCATCTTATTCATCAATTACAGCAGTTGATTACATGGTTAACACATGTCACATGGTCGACTGGGTCTGAATTGGTGGCTGGTTTTCAAGTGTAAACAAACAAGCATCAGACCCTGCGACTCTTCAGGACCAGGATTGAGTAGCACCACTATGACTCCCAGGCAGAGAAGGTTACAGCAGCTATGATGTGTTAAATAACACTGTGAGCACTTTATTAGGTAGACCTGTACACCAGCTCTTAATGTAAATATCTTATTGACCAGTCATGCGGAAGCAACTGGATTCATAAAAGCAAGCTGATATGGTCAAGGGGTTCAGTTGTTGTTCTGACCAAATATCAGAATGGGGAATAAATGTGATCTAAGTGACTTTGATTGTAGAATGATTGATGGTGCCAGGCAGGGTGGTTTAAGTAGTTCAGAAACTGCTGATCTCCTGGGATTTTCACACACTGCAGTCTCTAGACTTAACAGAGAATGATGCAAAAGAAAAAAAAAACATCCAGTGAGCAGCAGTTCTGTTTGTGTAAAATGCCTTGTTGATGGGGAAAGGTCAGAGGAGAATGGCCAGACTGGTTCAAGCTGACAGGAAGGCAACAGTAACTCAAATAACCACTTGTTACAAGTATCTCTGATGGCAGTAGTGAATGGCCAGGTGGAAGGTCTACAGCAGCAGACAACACTGGGCTTCAACTTCCACTCCTGTGAGCTAAGAAAGAAAGATTGGTGCAGGTTGAACAGGCAAAAATTGGAAAACAGTTGTCTGGTCTGAGGAATCTCACATACACAAATAGGCCCTTTAATATAAATTGAGCATTGCTTTAGTGCCACGGGAGCGTGTCTATGTTCCCACAGCTCTATGTTCAGTTGACTTCACACTCAGCAGGCTGCTTGCATGGGACGTGAAGAAATCCAGTGTATGTTTGTGCAATTTAGACACACTACACGTTCAATTATCTATAAGTTTTTAATGAACAAGCAAACAAGCGAAATAAGAAAAAAAAAAACACTATTTATGCAGTTCACTTAAAACTGGAAAGGGCTCTACATCAGTACTTTCAACCTTTTATGTGCCAGGAACAGGCATCTGCAAGTGCTGTCCTTTGAGGACTATTTTGACATCTAAATATATAAAGTTCAGTTTACACGATCAATAATAAACATTTAATTTTGAAAAAAAATTAAATCTTAGAAATGTGGAAACATAGGGCTGTGGTCACCACATCTCAATCCAGTAGAGCGCCTTTGGGATGTGGTAGAACGTGCCAACGACAAATCTGCAGCAACTGTGTGCTGCTATCAGGTCAACAAGAACCTGAATCTCTAAGGAATATTTCCAACACCTTGTGGAATCCATGCCAAAAGAATTCAGCCTATTCTGGAGCAAAGGGAGGTCCTACCCAGTCCGAAAAAGGAGTGTACATTGGAATGTGCTTTGGAAGAGAAAGAGGCATTTCAACACAATATGTTTCAAGTCCATGAAAAGTTTATGCTCCTTGCATGCATTTGTTTGTTTTGTTCTGTAAGGAAGCAGAGTACATGTCCATCTGCCACACTGAAAGGGTCTCATTAAGTGTCATACCTTCAAATCAAATCAAATCAAATCAAATCAAATTTACCATTTACCATATCACATTTGATAGTAATCCAGACTTGGACATGAATGATCAAGATATTCATTTTGCAGGCAGGAAGACTTATTTCTCCTCGTGGACAAAGTTAGCAGGCAATGGACACAGAGTGTACTGTGTAATGACTTTAAGGCACACGATTTTATTTCCGTTAAAAATAATAATATGTTCATGTGTTCCTAAGATATCACAAAACTCTCCCCGCCCCTCCAGGGAGAAAATACGTTATAGCAAAAATCAGATAGATCAACTGAATCAATTTAGATGTTCTTAGAAGAGTGGAGAAAATCAGTTTGGTAAATCGACGATGATAGCGACAGTGGGATTTTGGACAGAAGCTTCTTTGAATGCCGTGCGAAGCAGCCTATCGTTAGTCAGTCTCTCATCAACCGCAACCAATAGCCGGCGCTTTCAAGAGAGGGATTCTTGCTACTTTCCAACTGCCTCTCTGTCGGGGAAGACTGGGACTTATCAGTGGGAACTGCGCGCTTCGCTGTAGTACTTTACTGTGGATTTTAAATTCACCACCTGCGATTTCAAAACAGCCCGTTCGCTCGAGACAAACTGCCACTAGAATCGACATGAACAATCCGGTGTGCTTGGGTATTCTGATGGGGATGAGTGTACTGTTGCTTCAACAAGGTAGGCAAAAAAAAATAGTTTTCTGTCTAATGCTTGGCATACGGTAAATATGCATTTGTAAATTTGCAGTGTACCTGTGGAAACTCATATCTTCATCAATTCTATGGATTAAGGGAACTGACATATGAAACATCACCATTGCCTTGCGCTACTTTAAGCGCGTGCTAATTATGTTGCATAATGTTTGAAGTGCTTTTCTACAGAGTAATTGGTAAACAATGAAGCGATTAGTTTACTGCGACTCTAGAACGCTAGCCAAAGCATGTGATTTGAATGCGTCTCAAAAATGCACTACTAAGACTGTTATATTTCCCCACGTTTTTTAAACGTCTATATTTTATATGTAGCATATAACCAGATAGCTTACGCTTGCACGTCTATATTGCTTAGGAATGGGACATATAGCCTAACCGCCGGATACCTGATTCTCATGACGTAACTATGAACAATTATTTTCTGTTTTTTTTGCCGACACACGCTCTCGGAGCTTGTAGGGTTTATGTATGGTGCGGATCAGCGTCTCTGCTGCAGAACCCCTGAACAGAGGAGCAATTAGCAGAAATTAAAAATGCCTGTCATTACACAAAGTTAGTAAGTTGGTTGTCTGTCCTTGCTAAAATGTGTTCAGGTGTTCGGAAGTCAATAAAGGTCCGAAACCGTCAAACTCAAACAAGTACTGCAGGTAGTCACCGGATAATAAATCATCCACCCTTTAATAAATAAGAACTAAGCAAGTGGGTGCTAATTGACCTCGATTGGGTAGAGGGTAATGCAACACAGTTGGGAATTGTGCAGGTCGATACCGGGTCCAGGACCCATCGTGTAAGCAATTGTTTACCACTCCTTTTATTAAAGTTTATTCAAGTATTGTTTTGTATATGGTGGCGATAATTTGCAAGATCACGCCTTGCTGTAATTAGAATTGTGTTTCAAATTGTAGCCACTGCACCTTTTTTGAACAATGTTATTTCGTGCAACCATACTAGGTAGCTACAATTATAACGAATGACGTGCTCTAGTTGGACCATGAATCTTTCAACACAGCGCAAATAATAATAATTATTAAAATAATACAAATCGCATATAACCTACTGCTGCTCCTTCGTGCTTCAGTAATTGCGCTGTCACTTGATGATAAGAAACGAGTGTGTTCAGTCTTTTCCTCTCTCACTTCCATGTTTTAACCCCTTATCATTTCGCGAGCTTTTAGACCGTTAAGAATTGCACCAAGTAGGCTACCGGAACAAAATTGTAAATTGGATCACGTTAAACTGCAACAAGTCAACCCCCTGACAGCCTTTTTAGTGGCGCCGGGCAACCTAAAAAACTAATCAAGTGAAGTCAAGTCTGTCCGCACAGACAGAATCTGCTGAAAAGATTTTGAGTTCGAGAATAGGGCACGGTCAAAAATAAACCAATTGCACAAGCAGGTTGTGCTGGGCAGTTTTTGTGGACTCGTCCTCACCCATATTACCAGAGGGCAGCGATAGAACCGCTCCAGGGGCTGTGTTGCCTGGATGCGTTAGTGCCCGCCAGGTCCGTTTTGAAAGCCCTGCGGCGTAATCGTGCCCTGCCTACATCGGCGCGAAGGCGGGAATTATCGGTCATTAAAGTGAAAGTCAGTGCAACAGATGTTTCTTGGCATCCGCTCCTGAGGGTCGAGAGATACAGTTTAGAGCGGTTATGCTGTCTCCGCAGGAAGACAAGAAGATCGCTCCAGATGGCCTCTGAGACTCACCCCCCCTCCCCTTAGCCCGCCATAGTCCACGGTTCTGCTGCTCCTCTGTCGAGCAGAACTCGACGGATAAATTGTCTTCTGAAAGACAGCCATTAAAAAGAAAAAAGAAAAAAAAAGTTGGTTATTTACCGGCTCTCACTCCCAAGTTTCTTGATTCAGTGATATTCTTATACGACAATAGTTACATTTCAGTCCAAATCACAAAGCATGGAGCCTCCATTTTAAGCAACGTGTGGAAACGGCCACGGTTCTCATAATTGTAGCACTCAGCAATCCGTTAATCATCCAATTACCATGTAATTAGATGCGTGAGGAGAAATGACAGCACCGTGTTTATGCATGTTGACACTGATCATGACGCAGACAATATGGCAATAACACCTTCAACAACATGTGAAATAGTTCTTTAAGGAGTTGGGCTTGTGTGTTTTTAAACATGCTATTTTCTCTTTAGTGTAGAACAAAATTGTTCGGCAAAAAATAAAACGAGCTGTTTGCCGCTGTATAAATGTCATTCAGGTTTAGTAAGTAAAGTTCAGCACTCAATATTTTGTTAAATTTAAGCATCAGTCGTTTTACCCTATTTTCTCAGTTCTATGTTCGTGCGAGAAAACTCTTGTCATTTGTATTTTCAGCTGGTCGAAAGATATTTTCGCATTTACTTTAGTAAATGTTAGTAATGTTACCATTAGTAACATTTTATTTTAACGCTTGGGATGGCATCTTGAGGGAGATTGTTTAGAGAAGCTTTCAGAAGTGTCAAAGCTGGTTGACTGAGCCACTTTTATTTTTCAGTTGGTTGGCATTGTGGTATTTGGTGAGTTTTTTCCTGTCATTTAGTTTTAATGCATTGGCAGTTTCTTGTTCTGTTACTGACTGAATTGGAGCTCTTGTGCTTGTGTGCCATATGCAGTTGTCAGCTTTTCAAGTTTATTATTATACTTATTTGCCTTAAAAGCAGTAATTCCAAGGTTGAAAGCCTCTCAAGCTTACTGCAGGTTTCGTGAGTTGTCATCATTAGAGGAAGGTACAGTAATTCCTTGACCATCTGAGTCACATTGTCCACACACTGTATCAAAATGAACCTTGAATATACACTCACTGAGCACTATATGTGGAAAATGTTTTACTTTATTACACCTACTTATTCATGCGATTATCTAATCAGCCAATTGTGTGGCAGCAGTGCAATGCATACAATAATGTTGATACGGGTCAGGAGCTTCAGTTACTGTTCACATCAACCATAAGAATGGGGAAAAAATGTGATCTAAGTGACTTTGACTGTGGAATGATTGTTGGTGGCAGACAGGGTTGTTTGAGTATCTTAGAAATTGCTGATCTCCTGGGATTTTCATACACACTAGTCTATAGTGTCTGCAAAGAATGGTGCAAAAAAATCCAGTGAGCAGCAGTTCTGCAGACAGAAACGCCTTGTTAATGAGAGACATCAGAGAATGACCAGACTAGACGGCCAAAGCTGACAGGAAGGTGACAGTAACGCAAATAACCACACATCACAACAGTGGTATGCAGAAGAGCATCTCTGAACACACAACGCATCATAACTCTTAGTGGATAGGCTACAGCAGTAGAAGTCTAATAAATACCTAATAAAGTGCTCAGTGAGTGTATTTAAGCGCTTCACAATGTCCTCTGCACAGAGGAACAATATTTGAAATGGAGATTAACGGTATCTGCTGGAATCATTCTCAAATCACCCATGACTGATTGTGCTTGCAAAACATAATGTGCAAGAGATACTTATGTTGAATGTACAGATTGGCAGTATGGGGTAAGTGCTCCTTGCGTAGTTGGCTGGATGTTGGAATTGCCCCTTGTGCTTGAATTTCCCACGTGTGCTTTAAAACCTTCACGTCATTGAGCCATCCGCTTTTTGGGTAGGAATGTTTGCTGCGATTCGAACCTCCATTAAATCAGAATTCAAATAGTGTTTTCGTTGTTCTCTCTCTCTTGTTTACTCCTCTCCTGTTCCCATCTTAATTTTGTTGATGTTAGTTTTTTATGGCAATCTTTGTGTGTTGTGAGGTGTGTAGATAAGTTGTTAGATTAATGTACAAAATGCATTAAGACCATAAGCATGCCATGTACCTGTAGCATATTATTTTACCCTGTCATCAGTCTTGAAAACATTGCTTGTTGTTTATGTTACGCTGTTCCACATTTTCCTGTAATTGCATCGCTTTTATTGTTTTGCTCTGATGAACATGTCACGTTGCCTTTTGGCGTAATGAGTCGGGCATCTGCGTGGATTGCCTGTAGTGCCACCAGGTGGAGAACCGCTGAGTGCAGGTGGACAGGCCTTGTGGTCATGTGCTCGAGATGAACCGCAGGGCTCAGAAGTGTCTGCAGATTTTTTCAGAGCATTCCGTCACACAGAAATCTTTCACCGAACAATTGGCATGTTCACTTTTTAACCTACCAATGCTGTGACAGGTTAAAAAGCCAAAGTCGTTCTCGACTGCAGGAATCTGACACAATAGAGGAACCTGAGGAGACAGTTAAGTGAGTCAAGTCAATTTTATTTCACAGCGCTTTTCACAGAAAACTGTCACTAAGACACTTTACAGAGTAACAGAAGGGCAAAAATAAAAAAAAATAAAAAAAGCCTGGCTTGAAACCCCAAATAGTAAGGGGAAAAAAAAGGAAGGAGTAGGGTACCTAGGGTAGTCTGAATTGGGGTGTTACAATTGTGCTGGACTATAGTCAAGTTCACACTTCCAAGAGAAAATGACCAGCAGGATGAACAGTGGAAGGTTTGATGCTACTCACATTTGGTGCCATATGATGGCATAATCTCGCCTTATTGGTCCATACATCCATGAGGGGGAGGGAGCGGTTGTTTGGGCTGTTGAAACATTCATATATGAGTTTTCATTTCAGTTAATTCAGTTTGAGAAATCTCCCAAAGCGATCTTAAAAATTCACGATCGAATTTGCTTCCAGTTACTTGAAAAAAATATAATGAGTGATATATTTCACATTTGGCAGGGAACCCACGAAAATAGCAAACAGTATACCGTGAAAATGAACCGAACAATGAGTAGCACTCATTGTGGATCGCTGGAGCCGTATAAAGTGGAGAATATAATTAAACATGTAATTTCTAAGCCTTTCACTGTGTCATTCTAGCCCAGTTGTCATGGTTATGTGAAAGATGACCATATATCTCCAGATAGGGGGGAAAAAAGACAGATCAGATTCTAAACATAAATGACATATCAGCTGGAGCTTGACATCACTCTCCCCTGTGAAAATTTTTCATTTCCTGTGGAAACGGACAAAAATCCCCAGGTCGTGCTGTCGAACAGTAATAGGCGCTCTCCCAGTATCATTAACAGACATCAGACGGTCTCTTTTTTCTTTAAAGGAGCGCTTGTTCATCTCAGGAAGACGCCGCAGCAGAGGACAGAATGAAGTTTGGTCTCGTGCTCTTCTCCCGCTCCGTGCACAGCCTAGCGTGTTATTAGGTACGGCTGATATGTGCGAGTAATTGATATTTGTTACTGGCCAGATGTGAAATGACCGCGTTGTCTCTTTGTGGGAAATGGACAGAGGGTTTTCCCATTTTCCGAATGAGCGGGTGATAAATACGGGGGCTGGCCGGTCGCCCATCGCTTTAGCATGGCTGTTGCGGTAATGGAAAAAATCTCGATCCAAAATGGTGAAATCTCGATCCAAAATGGTGACGCTGTTCTCTCAATAAGCACATACATTTATGTGGGTGAGGACAAATAATTGAATGATATTACACATATGCTGCATGAGCTACGTATGTGATGGCCCTGATTTAGGGATGGTTTATATTCAGTAGGAGTGAATACATAATGCACGCCATTTTGTCACTTTGCTGACCACAGTGTACGGTTGTAATTTATTCATTAATTTTGTGCATTTATCTATGTTTAATAGCGGTTGACTTCTTTCCTGAAGGCTTCGTGTTTTTGTAAGCGACTGGCCTTCCACCTGGCCTCATCCCTGCCGGCTACCTGTCAGTATCTTTTAATTAATCAGCCAATAAACATCCGCCGTCTGGAATGGAGAATAGATTGAGGAGAATGCTTGACGGTGCCCTGTTCCGGACTGGGAGGCCAGGCGAGGCGTGGAGCTGCCGTTGTATGTGTTTAACGGCGCGGTGGGAGCGACCCAGGTGTCCGGGAGGCAGGGAGGGTGTGAAACCGCAGGCCGGAGCGGGTTCAGAATCTTTATCCGTACATCTGTAGCAGCGTTACGAGCCCCCGGAGACCGGGCCTGCTGGAGTCAGGCCGGGGGACTGCTGAATTTCATCTCGTAGCGAGTGCAGAGTTCTTGCCACTTTTTTTTGCTCTGTCACGGCACCTCAGCAGTGAGAACTTTGTATTTTAAGCGTTTTCTCCAGTTGCCTCGAAACACGGTGGTTTAAAAGCCAGGGCTGTGCTGAAAATATTGATACGCTTGCCTCTCACCTCCATATGCGCGCCTTGACTGCCACTTCAAAACTTCTGTTAAATTCCAGCCGAACAATACTACTGTTTTTTTATAATAGCTACCATTTTTGGAAAGTAAGCGAAAGCATTCAGAACTTTTTTTTTTCTTTGTTCATAATGGTTTTTTTGTGCGTGAGCCCATTGAACTTCAAAGGCTTTTGTTTCTTTTTTTTTGTTCTTCTTGGCTGGAATTATGCAGTTTCTTTGCATTGCTTTAATCTGTACAAAAAAAAGAGCTGTGCTAAATACTTCTTTCTTGATTTGTTTTGTTTAGAAAAAGAAAAGAGAATAAAGTTTTCCAGAACTCGCGTCCCCTGGTGTATTGGCGTGTGTTTTGCATTGTGTCTGGCGCCTTACAGTGAACAGCTCGTGTTAAAACATGGACGCCATTTTAACTGCCTTAGTGCAATCAAGGTGAGAAAATGAAATATGAAAAACCTCCAGACTCTGTTATTCGAATTGTCAGGGGGACAGAAGCGTATGACAGACACCCTGGGTAAGGAAATACCGAAAATAGAAACGGAAGATAGGCACCTCTGCTTATGACTCTTCCGCAAGCTGTTCACCTTTTCTTGCTTTTGGAAACAGGAATGTCTGCTGGCTCTACTGAACCACAGGCCTGCAGTGACTGCAGCTGGGCTGGCCAACTCAACTGTTCTGCATGTATGCGCTATGCCGTATGTACAATATGTACAGTACTGTGCAAAAGTCTAAGGCGCCCTAGATTTTTTTAAATATATGAAATTGTTCTTTGATTTTAATGTATTTATTTCCGAACATTCATTTTCCCCCCAAAAAAAGAAACGTTACAGTGTTAAATAAGGTTATTGTTAAATAAGGTAACCTATAAAGCATTTGACCGCTTTTCAGATAAAAAACCTGATCGAAGCTGTCTGGGATTACCTGGAGAGCCAGAAGCAAGTGAGACAGCCAAAGTCTGCTTGTATAACTGTGGCAAGTTCTGCAATATGTTTGGAACAACATACCAGCTGATTTTCTTACAAAACTGCAGACAGTGTACCCGAGAGAACTGATGCATTTTTAAAGGTGAAAGGTGCTCACAACGAATATTGATTTTAGTTCCTAACTGTTCACTGCTCTTTATAGTATTTTGATATTTAGAAACTTTTCATTTCATTATTTTTGAAAGCGTCTTTGCTTTATGGATTTTTTTTGTGCCGACGACTTTTATACAGTACTGTACACACGCTATATTATATGTAGTGATGTTGTCCGTCAAACTGGATATCTGGTAAGTGGGGGAACAGTGCGTTGTGTTCCGAGGAGGCCGTTTTGTTTCTGTGCGTTTCAGGCAGTTGTCTGCTGCCTTCAGCGAGGAAGGGTGAGGTGTGAATTGCAGATCCGCTGAGTATTCTCTCTCTGTTCTTCGGTAGTGGTTCCACGAGCAGTCAGGGGCGGCGGTTTGAGTTCGGGGTGTGAGACTGTGTCTGTCGTGTTGCGTTTGCTGAGGGGGCAGGAGAGCTGAAAATACCCCAGATGACATGGGAGCGAGTCGCTTCCTGACCGCCAAATGAGCAGGAATTAACTTGGAGTGATGTGACATTTTTACCGCTTTCTCCAGCTGATTTGTCCTTCTGTTTACTTGTGTAGACTTCTTTGTGGGTCTATGTACATATGCCCAAGTACCATAGACGTAAAGCTAATGTTACTTTTTAGTCCAAATAATTTACATTTTATGACACCATAGCTTAGAACAGTAACCATATTCTCTCACTTGTGAACATACTAACGAGTAAAACTATTACTAGGATGCCAATTAAACTACTGAAATGCATTTTTCTGACAAGCAACATTCATTACATTACATTACATTAATGGCATTTGGCAGACGCTCTTATCCAGAGCAACAATCCTCTCCTGGAGCAGTGCAGGGTTAAGGGCCTTGCTCAAGGGCCCAACGGCTGTGCGGATCTTATTGTGGCTACACTGGGGATTGAACCACTGACCTTTTGGATCCCAGTCATGTACCTTAACCACTATGCTTCAGTACACTGTAGAGAGACAGAAGCAATATGAACTATTCAGTGTTCGCATAGATGTGGGCAAATATACACTCAGTGACCACTGTATTAGGTAGACCTGTAGGTTCAGCTGTTGTTCATACCAAATGTCAGAATGGGGAAGAAATGTGATCTTAGACTGGGTGGTTTGAATATCTCAGAAACTGCTGATCTTCTGGGATTTTAACACAACAGTCTGGAGTTTGCAGAAAATAGTGTAAAAAAAAACATCCAGTGAGCAGAAGTTCTGTGGGCAGAACCACTGTTACTAAGAGACATCAGAGGAGAATGGCCAGACTGGTTGACAGGAAGGTCTCATAACAGACAGGTCTGAGATCAGTGGAGCTGCTGCTTCCTGTGCTAGCCCATAGCGCACAGCTCATAACAGACAGGTCTGGGATCAGTGGAGCTGCTGCTTCCTGTGCTAGCCCATAGCGCACAGCTCATAACAGACAGGTCTGGGATCAGTGGAGCTGCTGCTTCCTGTGCTAGCCCCTAGCGCACAGCTCATAACAGACAGGTCTGGGATCAGTGGAGCTGCTGCTTCCTGTGCTAGCCCCTAGCGCGCTCCGCATTGAGCTTCAGGCCATGCCCTCTCAGGCTCTGGAAGGCTCTGGAGTGCTCCCGCAGACGAGATTTCATTAACTTTCACAGATCTCTTAAGTTCTGGAAATATCAGTCTTGGACCCCCTTTTTTGGGATTTGCGATTTGATGCCTGGAGTATTTTTTTCAGTCCAGGAAACCACAATGTCATGCCGTGCTTTTTTTGCCCGTGTAACAACTGGGCCCGTTGACTCAAACCCGCGGTCCACATGGCAAGTGTAGATATGAGATTGAAACGTTAATGTGCTTTAAAATGAAGATTATTTCCCCCCCACAGGAGGAAATGAGGGCAGTTTTACGTAAGTAAATAAATAAGTAAAGGAGCGGAGGTGAGTCACGGTGTTTGTGCTTCTCTGGGTCGGGCAGCTGTGAGGGAATGGGAGCGATAGGCATGCACTGTTCCTGCTCAGGACTGCTGGAATCCAAAAAAGCCACATCTCCTCAGCTTAGCCCAGAACTGCTTCTCCCCCGGGAGCCTCTGCACAGACCTCACTGCAGCTGCTCACGCTATTGATGAGGGCCAGCTGCTGTAGTGGCTGTGTGAGTGCTGTCCATGGTGCTGCAGTGTGCTTATGAGTATGTAGTATGTAGGGTGCTGTCCATGGTGCTGCAGTATGCTTATGAGTATGTAGGGTGCTGTCCATGGTGCTGCAGTGCGCTTATGAGTATGTAGGGTGCTGTCCATGGTGCTGCAGTGTGCTTATGAGTATGTAGTATGTAGGGTGCTGTCCATGGTGCTGCAGTGCGCTTATGAGTATGTAGGGTGCTGTCCATGGTGCTGCAGTGTGCTTATGAGTATGTAGTATGTAAGGTGCTGTCCATAATGCTGCAATATGCTTGTGAGTATGTAGGGTGCTGTACATGGTGCTGCATTGTGCTTGTGAGTATGTAGGGTGCTGTACATGGTGCTGCAGTGTACTTGTGAGTATGTAGGGTGCTGTACATGGTGCTGCAGTGTGCTTGTGAGTATGTAGGGTGCTGTCCATGGTGCTGCAGTGTGCTCATGAGTATGTAGTATGTAGGGTGCTGTCCATGGTGCTGCAGTATGCTTGTGAGTATGTAGGGTGCTGTACATGGTGCTGCAGTGTGCTTGTGAGTATGTAGTATGTAGGGTGCTGTCCATGGTGCTGCAGTATGCTTGTGAGTATGTAGGGTGCTGTACATGGTGCTGCAGTGTGCTTGTGAGTATGTAGGGTGCTGTTCATGGTGTGAGTCATTACCATGTTGTGTTGCAGTACTGAAGTCAGATCAGCGCTGGTTCTGGTGCCGCAGCGGACTACTGCCCACTGAGTGCACAGCAGTGGTAGTGATTGAGCACAGACACGCTTTCAATAATTAATGGACTAACCGGATTAATGAATAAATGAGTTGAAGGTTGGGTCACAATGCTCCGCTCTTTGCAGCGGTGTCTGGGCCCTGAAACCGACGTTAGTCCTGTCTGCTGCCGTCTCACACCACCCAGAATCAGGATCACAGCAGCACTACACACCCATGGCACGGAGCGCCAGGATGCAGCGAACGCTGTTTAAGACGTGTCGTGTGCGTACGTTTCCTCCCCGTCTTTGAAGCGCTGATCAGAGCCGTCTTTTTCCGTTTTGATGTTTGTTTTGTCGAATTTCATCAATCTCCTCCGCGGCGCGGGCTCCGTGGAGTGTTGGAATATCTCATTTCGACGCCTGAATCTATGGCTTCATACGGGCCCTGTTTTGAGATTAATCTTTTTTGGTTTGATCTTCCCCGGCTCCACCGTCTGTTTGGGGAAAGTGTCGTCCTAGGTACATTACAGGGTGGAAATGTGCTATGCGCATTTCTGGTGTTCGCATGCAGATATTCCGGAAAAATCTACACCTAGAAAGGCAGTGTAGGCATTGATCTATGGGTAGAGGTGCTATCCATCACCTCGGTCTCGGTGACGCCTTGTATGTATTTATTGACTGATTGATTGATTGATTTACAGCCGTTTAGATACAATTCTAGTCGACTTGTACACTTCCGCGCATATCATGTTTAATGCATAACGTTTCAGGCTGATATGGCAGACGCAATACCGGTCTTACAAGATTCATGCTTTTGTTCTGAGAGGCAGGAGGTGCGTCTCCGTGCCGGTTTACGGCTTGATTTCTCCGCAGCGGGCGACATATGGCCGGCCTCATTCGGATACAGCGCGGACGAGGCCCGTGTCCTTCTAAATCAGCTGAAGGTTTCAGGGACTGCTGTCGGCCCTTTTTTCCTTCTTTACCTCAGGAGTTCTCCTGAAGAAAGGATGAATTATGGGCCGCTGGAATCTGACATCGACTGTCTTCCTCCAGAATTAATCAGGCTCGCTAATTCATCACGTCTGAGCCCAAAGACTGCGCGCCTTTACTGCTTACTGCGCTCTCCCCTGACTGGCTCTGTGCCCTGCGGTTCTTTTCTGGAGCGTCTACTGTTGCCTCTGAGCAGTTAGCCCCATGCAGTTCTTTTCTGGATCTGTTACTGTTTCCTTGAAGTAGTTAGCCCCATGCTGTTCTTTTCTAGATCTATTACTGGTACCTATAAGCAGCCAGCCTATCCGCATATTGAAAATGAACATAACTTTTGGCTTAATTCATTTTTCAGTGCTGTACGGCATGCTTTGAGTTTAATGACTAGGCCTTGTCTAAATATGGTAATAACAATATAATTTATTATTATTATTATTATTATTATTATTATTCATAATAAAAATAACATTATTATTATTCATTCATTCATTCATTATCCTAACCCGCTTATCCTGAACAGGGTCGCAGGGGGCTGGAGCCTACCCCAGCATACATTGGGCGAAAGGCAGGAATACACCCTGGACAGGTCACCAGTCCATCGCAGGGCATTATTATTATTAATAACAGTAATAATCATAATAATAATGGTGCTGTGGATAGCACTGTCTCCTCACAGGAAGAAGGTTGTGGGTTCGAATCCCGGGCCAGGGCCTTTCTGTGTGGGGGCATTAACAGGGCGTTGCATGCATGCTCAGTCAACTCACCCTGTATACATAAAGGTAGAAATAATCATTATTATCATTATTGAGCGTTTTGCAAATAATGTAGGTGACACGTATCCACACTTTACCAGATTGGACAGGCCAGCAGAAACAGAACATCACTCTGTCTGTCAGCCTGTCAAGATCTGTGTCCCCTGATCACCTCAGTCCTGTCTATTTCAGTCTCATCCCCCTGTTCTTCTCCTCTATTTCACTCACCCTCCTGTTCCTCTCCTCTATTTCACACTCATCCCCCTGTTCTCCTCTATTTCACTCACCCTCCTGTTCCTCTCCTCTATTTCAGACTCATCCCCCTGTTCTCCTCCTCTATTTCACTCACCCTCCTGTTCCTCTCCTCTATTTCACACTCATCCCCCTGTTCTCCTCTATTTCACTCACCCTCCTGTTCCTCTCCTCTATTTCAGACTCATCCCCCTGTTCTCCTCCTCTATTTCACTCACCCTCCTGTTCCTCTCCTCTATTTCACTCACCCTCCTGTTCCTCTCCTCTATTTCACTCACCCTCCTGTTCCTCTCCTCTATTTCACTCACCCTCCTGTTCTTCTCCTCTATTTCACTCACCCTCCTGTTCCTCTCCTCTATTTCACTCACCCTCCTGTTCCTCTCCTCTATTTCACACTCATCCCCCTGTTCTCCTCCTCTATTTCACTCACCCTCCTGTTCCTCTCCTCTATTTCACTCACCCTCCTGTTCCTCTCCTCTATTTCACTCACCCTCCTGTTCCTCTCCTCTATTTCAGACTCATCCCCCTCTTCTCCTCCTCCTCTATTTCACTCACCCTCCTGTTCCTCTCCTCTATTTCACTCACCCTCCTGTTCCTCTCCTCTATTTCAGACTCATCCCCCTGTTCTCCTCTATTTCACTCACCCTCCTGTTCCTCTCCTCTATTTCAGACTCATCCCCCTGTTCTTCTCCTCTATTTCACTCACCCTCCTGTTCCTCTCCTCTATTTCAGACTCATCCCCCTGTTCTCCTCCTCTATTTCACTCACCCTCCTGCTCCTCTCCTCTATTTCACTCGTCCCCAGTTCCTCTCCTCTATTTCTCTATTCCTCCTCTATGTCTCATCCTCCTGGGTGGTAGATCTCTCCCGGGTGATGACTGGTAGCTGGTCTGTAGCGGGGCCAGAGGAACTAAAGCAGTATTAACCAGTATTAAAGGGGTAATGAACCCTAAATCAGCTTTTTGAGTTGTAAAGCTGAGTTTTTTTGCCTCCGTTTTATAGATAACAGTAATCCTATTGTTTTAAGAAATTTATATTTAATTAAGCCGCGCTACTTCGTTTTGTGTGAAAAGAGAGCAAGCTTGACTGAAAATCTGACGTGGCACGAGGGTAAAAACCGGCATAGACGTGAGCGAATGAACTCTACCCTCTTGTTGATTGATGGGTAGGACTGTAGAGCCACTCGGCCAGAGCGAACACGCCCACAGAAACGTTGTATTCTCTCCAGGCTCGTGCCTCGAGGGGGAAGGCCCGGCGGAGTTTCCGTATGAAATAAACCAAACCGTCAGTGACCAGTCTTTACATCCGCGCAAAATGTAGTCACGCGTATATAAAAATCAGCCGTTTTCCAAACGCCAGAAAGCCACTGTGTGGCTTAGCGCACAGAAAACGGGTTTAAACCCAGATTTGTACTTTTATTTCATTGCCAACCGCTGACACCGTTAGCCTATAAGATCAAGTCGTTAGCTAACACTGCTTCTGCAACGTTTAGTCAAAAGTGAAAACGAAAGATTATGATCAAGTAGGTAGTCTTGTTAGTTAGTCTAACTTCTCAGTCTACTTTTCAGGGTCACGGATCAGAATGCAGTTGAGGTGGGATTGAATAACATTAATTCATGTTTTTTTCCGTTCACTTGTGGCCATTCTTGCCTGTGATGTGTTGCCGAATGCCAACCCCCTAACTGACACCGCCAGTTAGATAAACTGTCATGGGCGCCTCACCTCTCCAGACTGTACTTTCTAGACTCTTCCGCTGCACTGCAGCTATGAGAATCGAGCGGGGGGCTATGACTACCTGGGCTGTGTCAGTTTGGATAATCTCTTGGTTTTGCTGTATTATTTCGCCGTTGGGCATCACAGGTATAATACAGTTGGTGATTAGCTGTGTCGGCCATTTTGAGTCATAATGAAGACTGCTGCTATTGCACTCGGCCGTTAAAAAATAAAAAAGGTGTTCTCTATCTTTTCTTAAGCCCTGCTCCATTTCCTTGAGAAGAAGGAAACGGTGTATAGAAGGGGGAAATGGAGAAATGCGTAGACATTTGACAATGATAGATATTAATTATTAGTTTGACTTCAGCGTGTCCGCCATTACATTCTTTATTAACATAAATCTGGATGGTGCTGACTTGCCGACATGTTTCCATTCATATTCATAAAAGGCTGCATATGCGATGGCGTCTTCACAAGCCGGCTGTTTATTTGTCATATGGAGTACATTGTGCATATATATTATTATTATTATGCTGTTATTGCAGATGGCAACAATCTACAGCTATACACACAGCACGAGGCATAGAGATGGATTCAGATGTGTGACGATGGCTAAGTAGCTTGCTCTTAATTCAATCCTTTTGCAATTTCACAATGGTTGTGCACTGGCAATATTGCATATAACAAGGTGAACATGCAAAAAACTGTGCACTGTTTATTAAGAACATGGTCACGTACGCAAAGGTATGCATTTGCTGTTATAAACCTTCTGGTAATTGACTGCTGCATGTTTTTTTAATTTCATTGAAAGAGGGGGGTGTGTGTGCGTGGGAGGGGGGTGAGGGAGGGGGCTGTTCTGTGTGTGTTTGTGTGTGGGTGGCTGGGTTAGTCTGTGCATGCATGCATTTGTGTGCGTGTGTGTGTTTCTTGTGTGTGTGTTTGCATGCATGGGTTTGCGTGTGTGGGTTAGTCTGTGTCTGTGCGCGCGTGTGTGTGTGTGTGTGTGTGTGTGTGCTTGTGGGTGTATTTGTATGCATGTATGTGTTTTGATTAGTGTTTGTGTGCATGGGTTTGCGTGTGTAGGTTAGTCTGTACCTGTGCCTGTGTGTGTGAGTGTGTGTGTGCGTGTGTGCGTGCGCATGTGTATCTGTGTGTGTGTGTAAATGTATGTGCAGATTTGTGTGTGCGTGTGAGTGTGTGCGTGTGCATGTGTGAGTGTGTGCGTGTGAGTGTGTGCGTGTGCGCGTGTGTGCGTGTGCACATGTGAGTGTGTGCGCGTGTGAGTGTGTGCGTGTGCATGTGTGAGTGTGTGTGTGTGCGTGTGAGTGTGTGCGTGTGCATGTGTGAGTGTGTGCGTGTGCGCGTGTGAGTGTGTGCGTGTGCACATGTGAGTGTGTGCGTGTGCACATGTGAGTGTGTGCACATGTGAGTGTGTGCGCGTGTGAGTGTGTGCGTGTGCATGTGTGAGTGTGTGTGTGTGCGTGTGAGTGTGTGCGTGTGCATGTGTGAGTGTGTGCGTGTGCGCGTGTGAGTGTGTGCGTGTGCACATGTGAGTGTGTGCGTGTGCACATGTGAGTGTGTGCACATGTGAGTGTGTGCGCGTGTGAGTGTGTGCGTGTGCATGTGTGAGTGTGTGTGTGTGCGTGTGAGTGTGTGCGTGTGCATGTGTGAGTGTGTGCGTGTGCGCGTGTGAGTGTGTGCGTGTGCACATGTGAGTGTGTGCGTGTGCACATGTGAGTGTGTGCACATGTGAGTGTGTGCGCGTGTGAGTGTGTGCGTGTGCATGTGTGAGTGTGTGTGTGTGCGTGTGAGTGTGTGCGTGTGCATGTGTGAGTGTGTGCGTGTGCGCGTGTGAGTGTGTGCGTGTGCACATGTGAGTGTGTGCGTGTGCACATGTGAGTGTGTGCACATGTGAGTGTGTGCACATGTGAGTGTGTGCACGTGTGAGTGTGCATGTGTAAGTGTGTGTGTGTGCACATGTGAGTGTGTGCACGTGTGAGTGTGCATGTGTGAGTGTGTGTGTGTGCGTGTAAGTGTAAATGTGAGTTAGCCTGCCACCTTCTTCACCACAACTGCCTTAAACCTCGGGCCGCATCCGGAAACAGTGGACCCGATTATCCGCGCATCTGTCTGTCTGACCCTGGCGCGTCCGTTAACCGCGCGGCCCTGTGAACCCTGGTCGTGGCGCGAGGGAGCGTCTGGGAGCAGTTGGACGGGACGTCTCCTCTCAGACAGGCGGACGGGCTGTGATTAATACGTACCTGGCACCTCATCAGTCTGCGGAGACGCACGGAGCCGGGGAATCTCGCTCCGCTCCGCGCCGCCGCTAACCGCAGTCCGGGCACGCCGTTCGCCGATTAAAATAGTACAAAACGCAGTCTGTCAGCCCGCCGTCAGCCGTCTCCCTGAGCCCGGGCCTGCACACGGGCGGGCAGGTCTATGAATATTCAGCGCACTCACCCTCCCCCTGCTCCACTTCCATGCTAATGCTAGTGTACTACACACAAGTATGTGATAAAACTACTCTAGGGGCGACAGTGGCTCAGGCGGTAAGAGCGGTCGTCTGGCAGTCGGAGGGTTGCCGGTTCGATTCCGCCCTGGTTGTGTCGAAGTGTCCCTGAGCAAGACACCTAACCCCCTAATACTCCTGATGAGCTGGCTGGCGCCTTGCATGGCAGCCAATCGCCGTGAGTGTGTGTATGAATGGGTGAATGAGAAGCATCAATTGTACAGCTTTGGATAAAGGCACTATATAAATGCCAACTGTTTACGATTTACTCTCCACTGTGGTGGTATCCAACCCTGTTCCTGGGGAATCTACCTTCCTGTGGTAGGTTCTCGCTTCAAACCGAATTTGGCACATCTGATTACAATGATCACATTGACTTCTAACTAGCAGCTCAACAAGATTTCTAGAGTGAGCGAGGTGTGTTTTTTCTGCATTCCCAATATCTCGGAAACTTGTAATTGTGACCTTCCCGGAGCTTCTTGCCAGCCGTCATGTTGCTACAAAGTTACCACTGGAACAAGTTTCCGAGTTCACAAGGAAGGCAGCATTTGTTTGGATTAGTGCGAAAACCTACGAGACCGTATATTTCCAGGAAGAGGCTTGGTTAACACTGCTCTTCACTAAAACAACAGCGTCACCAATCCCTTTGACAGTGACGTGTCAAGTCGAAGCAACCGACTTCTGTGAGCCAAACCACCAGTGTAATGAATCGATGGGTAGTTCTTTGGGATGAGCTAATTTTAGCCCGAATTGGAAAAGGTAGCGCGCTAACAAACATCCGTGAAAGCCAGGCTTCCTCAGTTTTCATTAAGCCCCCTTTCATTTCGAATCAGTGTCACATTTCATTCTGTTTGCAGGGCCCTGATGCCACTCTGTGTGCGTAAGCAGCTTACTTTCTAACCTATGGAGTCTGCGATTCCCCCTTCCCATTGGTCACGCTCCTAGCAGCCTCTTTCTTTAAGGCGACCCGGCCCTATCGAATGGAGGCGTTTTCAGCACATTTCAAGCGTATCCGCCACTTCAGAACATGACCGCATTGGCCCTGGTGCACTCCCAGGGCAGAACCTCAACAAATATATTCCAGGGAGCTTATGACTGAACAAACTAACTGTAGAGAGGTTAGGGCTCAACTCTTAACTGCACTTACAGAGTTCTCCTTCTGTAACGGTAAAATCCTAAATCTTAAAAATGGCTGAAGTGAGAGAAGATTTTTACAGTTAGAACACCCGCCCCGGAATATATTGAAAGAGATTATCGATAATATATTCTTCATCCTTGAGTCATCCTACTTCTGTAGAGTATAGCATTCGGGGTCGAGATACTCGGCAGCAAATATAAACAGGCCGCCGGTCTGGCTTCTCTTCCCGGAGGGGAAAGATGTTTAGGTGAGAAATGGTACAATCTTCCTAAAGACTTCAAGCAGGGCATCACCGGCTTCTGAAAACGGTTTGACTGCTACCCGGGAGAAGGAAGTGGAGCCGCTGATAAACCTATCAGGAGAGAGGACCCCGTAACGGCGTGTTTCCGTGGGTAAACCTGGGGAAGATGCGCGACCGCTTCCTCTCCCTTCCGTGCCGTTTGCCCGCGGGCCGTGGCCAGCGTGGCAGTCTCTTCTCACATCAATAAACGGGGTTATTGACAGGATGCGCGTTAAGTAAAATGTTCCCCGGCACACGGACATAAAGCTGTCTCGCTGAATGTTTTTCGCGGGGTGTGATGTGGTCTCCGGGCCCCCTGGGGGGGGGGGGGGGGGGGAAGGAGAGGTGGCGGAGAGTTCAGTCGAATCTATCCCGCCTCGTGCAGCCCGGTGTGGATTATTGAGCGCAATTATTTGAACAGGCATTTGTCATTCCGGAAACATCTGCAGATTTCGCGTTGGCTACACGAGATGGATTTCTGGGCTGTACCTAGTCTATAACCGCTAGGCTCCAACATTAATCGTAGAATAATTGTAATTATTAATTATTGTTTATTATAATTGAGTTGTTTTCAAGAGCAGTGCATTCAGAATTAATGTTTATTTTAAAGGCAAATAAGCATCTCAAGAAGGTGTATGGTAGAATAATTGAAAGCTAAGCATCCAGTTCATTTGAATTGTATGTTTTTAATTTGAGTGAATCGAATGTGGAGCTATTCGTTTCATTTAATGAAATGAGTTAATGAAAGTTCCCTGTGATAAATTTGTTTTTTAAATTGTGTTCTGCAGTATACTATAAAGCTGAGAGTGAAACAGATAACCTTACCATTGACTGCGGTGTTTTTTTTTGACTCAGTTGAACTCACTTTCAGCGTGCATTTGCTTGCACATTGATGGCCTGAACTTAATTTAGTATTAAGACGTGTTGCCTGTGAATACATTTTCTTCTGAGATTCAAATATATTGTCTATGTTTTTCAAGTTTGATGTTTGAATGCGGCGGCCTTGTGTAGTGCTTAAGGTGCTTGACGGGGCCCCGCAAGGTCGGTGGTTCAATCCCCGGTGTAGCCGCAATAAGATCCGCACAGGTGTTGGGGCCCTTGAGCAAGGCCCTTAACCCTGCATTGTCTCCAGGGGAGGACTGTCGCCTGCTTAGTCTAATCAACTATAAGTTGCTCTGGATAAGAGCGTCTGCCAAATGCCATTAATGTAATATGAATGACTTGATTTGTACCTTTGTTTGGGGGGGGGGGGGGGGAGGCTGGTGGGTTAAAGTTTAGCAAAATTAAATTGTAAAAACTTGAAGCCAATGGTCGCTTACATGACCAGCAACGCATCGGAGATGCAATAACGCAATGCAAGACCTTCTCCTTTCACTGCGCTCCAAATGGCGCCTCTGCTTTTCCAGACACAAACGAAGAAAAGTGCAGCCGACTGTGCCTTCTGAAGTAACCTGGAGATCCCTCTGTCGGTGATGTGCTCTCAGTCGCTAACTCAGGAGACGAATATCTCGGGTCAGGGGACGTAGTTTGGAAGACTTCATAAAAGCCTGAGATCCTCGCAGTTAGGTTGCATATGTCAGCGGGTGCACGTCGCTCCTGGAGAGGGGCGGTCGGGGAGTTGTCAGTTAAGGCCAGAGCTCCCTTCATCATCTCAGCCCGTGTTCCTCTTCGTCCAACTGCTGGCGCGCATTACGCTCTGAGACCGAGGGCTGGCGTAGGCGTGAGCGCTAAAGCAATTAGCATTTAGCTCTCCCGTTTCTCCTTCTGGGATGGCGGGGAGCTGCTTGTAATTGGATAGTGGGCTCTTAGAAGGCATTATGGGGCTCAATTTATATTTCCTTAGCCGGTCACATGGGCTCCGTGGAACAGCGTCAGCGGGAAGAGAATGAACACCCGAGTTTTTCCTGACCTGTTTTTCTTGATGACTGAGCTGGAACCAGGCAGACACAACAAACGCTTTAATATGACCGTGGTTATTTAAACCAGGCTTAATTTAGAGAGATTTATTTTAATTGGCCGTGCTTCTTTCAACAACTTCTCAGTCCTCGGGACCAGAAGGCTTTTGCTGTAACAGGAACTCAGAAACCTGATTTAACTCATCATGGGTTATTTTGGGTTGTGTTCGTTCAGTCTTTACGTCAGGTGTGTGACTTCCTGGTTACAACAAAAACCTTCCGGCAGGTTGGCCCCCCCGGGTACTGCAGTTGAGAAACACTGGACATTTTTGAAATATGGAAAAATAGACAGAATGAATCCTAAGAATTTGGAGGACAACCTTTCACTCCTTTGCATATAAATCAAACAGAGACCTCCCTGTTTGATTTAAAACGTGAAAGGAGAGAAAAAAATAAAGTAAATGTCGGGATACAAAAAAAATAAGAAAAAAACCCCGCTTCAGCAGAAGCAGTTATTTCTGTGCCTCTCAGCCCTGTTAGGTTCACTCGCCCCTGTCTTGGCTGAAGAGGATAATTCAGCAAAACCCAAAGGGCAAACACCTTTTCATCCCTCAGCGCTAAGCCAGCTGACAAGCCGGCCGCCCAGAGCCTCTTTGCGCCCGCGCTAAGCCAGTGACCCAAGTCATCCCCCCCAACATTATTAGCGGGAGCGAGCGAGTGCTAGCCACTTCAGACACTTCAACTGAGAAAGATGTGGCGGTTCTTTCTCCCTCCTGACGTGAAGACGCTAAGCAAATACAGCAAAACTGCAGCGGCTAAAGAGTCTGGAGCGTGAGTGCAGACTGTCAGCACTGAGCCTCACTGATCCTTTATTTCTAATGCATTTTACTAGCCAAACTGGTAGTGGTGGTTGACATTTGATCCAGTCGTCGTGTTTTGCTGTGCTGAGAAAATCATTCCATTGGTTCAAACAAGCAGGTACTGCTATTTGGGCAGTGTGTTGCCTAGTTGTTCAGGTACATGACTGGGACACGCAGTGGTTCCATCCCCGGTGTAGCCACGATAAGATCCGCACAGCTGTTCGGCCCTTGAGAAAGGCCCATAACCCTGCATTGCTCCAGGGGAGGATTGTCTCCTGCTTAGTCTAATCAACTGTTAGTCGCTCTGGATAAAAGCGTCAGCTAAATAACATGTAATACTCATTGCAGCTCCACCCATGCTGGGCTTAAAAAAACCTTAACATCCTGTCAGTGAGTGTGACACAAGCTAGGCATAATGGAAGATAGACCCACGCCTGTCCTCTATAGGGTTACATAAGACACCTGTGGTAAACTGTGATGCCAAATATCATTATATTAATGGCATTTGGCAGACGCTCTTATCCAGAGCGACATACAGTTGATTAGACTAAGCAGGAGACAATCCTTCCCTGGAGCAATGCAGGGTTAAGGGCCTTGCACAAGGGCCCAACGGTTGTGTGGATCTTATTGTGGCTACACCGGGGATCAAACCACCGACCTTGTAGGTCCCAGTCATGTACCTTAACCACTACGCTACAGGCCGCCCATATGATGAAATGATCTTTTTGAGAACATTACAAATGTAGCTGAACAAAAGAAAAACTATATAACTATGTTCTGTCATACTCCAAGAACATGTATATGGCCACCAACCAAAAAAAAGAATTGGACCGTGCTATATTAAATATTTTTTTTCTATTGAAATCAGCTTCCTGCTTGGGGCCCTGCTTTCAAAACGCCCTGCTGTGCCTTTGTAGTCCAGCGGGTGTTCCAGATATAACAGAGCAATTATGGAGAAGGCGTGAAAGGCACACTTCTAAAAACAAGGAAATGAACCCTGGGATAAAGAGTGCGTTGCGAGACTAAATGCTTAACTGAAAGCCTGGTGGGGGTGCTGTAAAACTGTAACTACCGTTGGCAGGTCTGTCAGCTGCTGTTCAAGACTTGAATCGGTCGTTCATTAAAAGCCCAGCCCCGAACTGCATTGTGCGCTACGAGGGGAAACTATTTTTTTAAAACATCAAACACATTTTTAGCTCTGCAGGGCTCCGTTTTCAGGATTATTCTTTTGATAAAGTGTCATCCAGGTCTCATTTGGGAGAAATCAGAGCCCTGCTGATAGGTATTATTTTTAGTCAGGCGGGTTAATTATGCCTATTCTCTCTTTTGAGGCTCAGTTAAGTAGATATAAATTTTACTCATATCATAATCTCAAATTGATTTTTTTTTTTTTTCTCACACTGACCTTCTCGAAGATAAAAATGTATGTCCCACTAATTCCCCTTCTTTTCCGACTTTCCAGTCTGACGAATATGCGGACATTTTGTTTTAAGTCATGTGTATGGAATGTGGCTCTTCTTTCTTATTAACACGCCAGGTGAGTTGCTGGGCAGGACGGGCACGCTGTAATGTGAAAGTAAGACTGTCAACAGGCAAGGCCATTTGCGAAAGAGGCAAGCTATTTATGGAAGACTGTCTGCAGCAGAACTCAAAAAACTTGGCAGCGGCAGAGTTGGGGGGGGGGGGGGGGGAGAGAAAGTTAACATTCCCTTCTTGAACTTTTGCGGTTCCAGATAGAGGTCATAACTTCAGCTAGAGAACTGTTTTTCTTTACTGGTACTGAGACTTGACGGAATACCCGTAAGGTGTGATATGCTTGTTAAACATAACATCCATCGCACATTATGTTTTCATCTCCTGTATCTCAGACTCGGTTAAAAGCAGGGGCTGGTTGCATAAAACCTTAAGTTCTCCCCTTAGATGTTTTGTTAAAGAGGCTGTTTGCCCTTACCTAAGGGATTTCATCTAAGTGCGTTTCATAAAACTCCTCAAATGTGTCCCACAGGTAAGGGCATTTAAAGTCTTTACTGCCTATCCGTTGGATTGGACCGCTATTTCTCAGCATAATGGGATCATCGGGTAGCTATGATTTAGCCAGGATTGATAAACTCCTTGATAAATGGCTAAAGATTGATATGTTAGAGTATATTGAGACCATTAACACTCTAATTAACACTAAGCTGTAAATCTCAAATGTTGTTCTATTTTGGTTTGGAAGTACATGTTCTTCAGTTTGTTTCTTTTTATTGTATTATTTTTATATTATATTATATATTATAAGTATGATGAATGTGTAGGCCATCAAATCTAAATGAGAAATGATGCATGTTTTCCTGCAAGAATAAGTTGGTCCCTAATTTTTTTTTGTCATATTATTTGCACATCTTAGCATTGCTTCATTGTGGATTCTGTGCTACTTACTGGATGTCATTAAAGCTTAGCGGATCCTTGTAATTAAATGTTCAACGCCTGACTAGCCATCTTAATGGTTCCACTCAGTCAATATAAAATGGAATATTTCTCATTAATCTTGAACATTCCTTATGGTTTTGTGTCAACTGTTTTCTCAATACTGTAAAAGTCATTTTCTTGACGATCGAGGATGTTCAGTACTGTTAAAATATGACTTGTTGGACAAAGAGTTAGTTACTGAAAATAATGAGGGAAATTTGTCAGGGAAGAAAGGAGAGGTCACTATGTCGGTGTTTTTATCACCAATTGCAGAATGTCAGGGAATGGGGAATGTATAATATAGACAGAATACAATGTTACATTCCAAAAACCACCTGCATTACAGTAACCATGTGTGCGCATATAGGCTGGTATTCTTATCATATTTTCTAGTTTACACGGGAGCAGTCAGCAATCAATTTGAGTTGTTCTTTAAAATGACATAATTGCTTTTGTAAATGGTTGCTCTCTTGATATAAAAGTATTGTATGCATCTAATCCTGCTTTCTCATAGTTACACAGAGATGAAGAGAATAGTTTGAGTTCTAATGTCATCTCCACCCTTGAGTGGCATTTCTTTAAGTTTATTTTAATAGTTGGAAAGTGCATTCACACTTTTGCTTTAGGTAAAATATTGCATATCAGATAGCTGGGACTAAAAGTGCTTCCACATTAAAAACGTAGTTCTACCCTGACAAGGCACAGCATCCTAAGTGTACTGTATCATAAAGCCTTATTCAACAATGTGGGTTTATTGTGTGGTTTGACAGATGCGGTCACAAATCTTTTTGTGGATAAAAATATACTGAGTGGATGATCTTGTGAGACCAGGTTGTGTACTGAGTAATTCTGTGTGAAAAATATTTTCTGAGAAACCTCTGTTACCTTCTTTAGAAGATAAATAATTTGTTTGAGGGTAAAGCCTGCTCGTAGCTGCAGTGTGTGCTATGGTATTGATTCTTTGTGTGGGAAAGTTAATGTGTGCTTTTCCCGAAGCACCATGCTGAGCATGAACTTGTCTGGCGTCAAGACTGAAGAACCTATAGCAACCCGGAAATAAGCAGAATAAGTGTCTTTATTTTTCAAAAGGCTGGTCAGGCAGGCAATGGTCAAATGTTGGCAGACAGACAGCAGGGGTAATCAAGTTTGTAATCGGGGTCACAGGCAAGAGTCCAAGCACAGGGCAAACAGATGTAACAGAGGTACTCCGTTGAGGTCAGAGGCAAAAGTTCAAACACAGCAAGGCGGTCAGACCAGGCAAAGGTACAGAACGTGATCCGAGAAGCGTAATGCGAAAAACCAGGCAATGTCCAGTAACGAGTGATCAAAGACAGAGCAGAAGGGTAATCCGAAAGACAGAGGTCGGGGTACACAAGGGAGGTCATTACACAGGACAGGCAGAAAACACTGGAGAGAATGGAGTGAGCACATTACAATCTGGCAAAGGACAAGGGGCGAACAGGCGGGTATAAATACAGAGACGATGAGATGAGCTGAAATAACTAACAGGTGCGAGTGCAGAGAAACAGGTAATGAGAAAGAGGTGAAATGAACGAATTAATGAATGACAAGACTACAAAAAGAGAGCTAGGACAAGAGACACGAAAACAGAAAATGGCAGGGGAGCACAGAGAGTGACAGACTTCTGTAAGAATATTCATTGTTAATTTGGTCGATGTCGCTTTCTTGATGTCTTCACCGGATGGTGTAAACCGACACTAAAATGGCAGCATCACTCGAGTAGCTCACTAAGAACTTGAACATTTTTGTCCTCGTTTTCGACATGTGGTCCACATTGAAACCTGAAACTTTGATCCCATTTGCCTCTTATATGTTTAAAAAAATACGAGATATGTAGAATTACATTAATATTTCATCTTTGATAATTTAAAGTACATTTTTCTCTTTGACAGAAATGTTCCAGTGATGACACTTAGCACAGATAGTACAGTACTAAAACAAGTAACAAGTGCTCATTATCAGCAGTCTGTCAAAAGTAAAAATCTTTGTAAAATAATTATGTAACATAAAAGTGTTGAAGGATGTGTATGGCGAGGCTAAAGTAAATATGCATTGAACAATGAGAGGTTTTTCCCCCTTACTTTTTGTTTTCTTCTTTCCTTTCATTACTATTTATTCATTTATTCACTTATTTATGCAGTTAATTCGCAGATTGCTTTTATCATCATGAACAAAATGCTAAAATTGACAAACTTGACAAATTAGTAATGCTAAATCCTGACCAATGATTAACATTGTCCTTTTACGATTATGACTTGTTAATACAATCGGTTCATTCGATGCATTAATTGTTTTTCTTTTGTTTCGTTTTTTTGGTCAAAACTAATACAGTCCTTATCATGGAAATGTTTCAGGTACAACACAGTGCGGCGTTATGTACATGTCTGGACTGCTTGCCTGTTCCAGTGACTGAAAAAGTAGTGTTTTTCTTTGCTGGAATAGTGAATGCAAGGCTGTCAATGTTCAATGGGTACAAGAATAGAAGCATGTTTCTCCGTCTCCATGTATTGCTAAATTACTGTAAGTTATAATGTAAATGTGGGTAATGAAGACGGGAAATATCACTAGCCCGCCCTAGGCATTGGCTGCAATGTCTGCTATAGATAGCATTCCACTATATGAAATACCAGTAAAGCAGTTGGTATCTGTGGTTAAAAACCTTGCCACAGAACTGTCTGTAGCCAGAGGCAGGGGCCAGTGGGGCTGGCCTCCCTGGCAACAGTGCTATCAGCCAATGAAAAGTCTCAGGCTGAAAGAGACCCTTTTAGCTATTGGCTTGATCCACATTATTGCTTTTGCACTACACAAACAGAAGGTCAAAGGTCCTATATTGTACACCTTTCCAGAGTTTTATTTTAGGTCCTGCAATCCCTAAGGATTGTGTGGTTTTAAGTACCATAAACGACCAGTATTTACAGGGCCTCTCATGAGCTTTACCATGAACAGGCTGTTTTAGTGACTGTGCCTTTAAGGCTCATTTATGTCAATGAACCTTTGTTCTGATTGGCTGGCTAGCTCCAACAAACTGAACGCCATCTGTGCCGAGCACTTTGATTGGTTCTGGTGGGCCGCGCTGAAGCAAACGAGCGTATCCTGGTCAAACAGCTCATTTATATACACATTTTCTTCATGCGGATTGTGTGGATTTATTTGCGTTTTGATAGTTTCACAGTGTGTGTGTAGCACCTTCAGCTTCTTTATAATCCGCATTATAATGTAATTTTCCACAATGTGGGACCTTTAAAGCAAAACCTATTTTCCCTCTGTCTGACAGAATGGCATTTGAGATGAATTTGAAAGTAACAAAGCAAAGTGCAGACTGTATTTGACACAATGAGTGTATTAGCATTTGCATGCGGTGTAGTTTTGGACATTCATTATAACAGTGCTCTCAAACTCAGTGCCTTAGAGGGCTGTGTATGCTGGTATTTAATCCAGCCTCAGATCTTGCTTAGGTATATAATTTGTTGACCTATTTGCTCAATTAGCATGGTAGGTTTCCACATAATGTATATAGAGTGAAAAGCGGTATTTGTCTTGTCAACATAAATTGTATTATTTTCTGTGCTTTACTGCAGCTAAATGTATATGGCTGAATGAGTCATTGTAATCAGTTACGTAAAGCAGCGTTAATTGGTTGGAATGAACACCTTCATACACGCAGCCCTCCTTGGCAATGACTTTGAGACCACTGCAATGTAAAGCACCTCTGTGTATTTCACCTCCTGGTGATGTCAACTTTTAAAAAATATTTTAGCGTTTAAAGTGAACTGTCAATGCCAGGGGTGCACACAAAGAGCGAATCCATTTCAGGATTTTCCAACTTCTTTTCATTATTTAATTAGCTGAATCATATCTTGATCTGATATTTGTATAGGCACTAGCTACAGCTACACACTGCTGTTGTATCCTAATGGTTTTACTACGCCGAACTACAGGAGTGAACTGGCGTGGTTTATATAGTAGAGTTGTCAGAAAAAGGTCAGGCTAACTGGTTGGAACAAAGACCAGCACACTGACTGGACCTCCAGGACCAGAGTTGTGCATCCCTTTCTGTTTATACGAAGCAGACATTTTACACATTACAGTTTTTTTTTGTTTGTTTGTTTTCTGCATTGAGCTATATACAGAAGGTTCCCACTCAGTCTGTGGTATGAAGGAAACACCCACTGGTGTGAGTGTTAAAATTCACAAACATGCCCACAAACTTCCAAATTTAACTGCATTTGTTGAAGTTACCAGGTGATGATTTCAAACCGTTAGTTTCTGTAATAACCATAACTGAAATGCGATTTTACAGTACGGGGCCCCTGATGACAGCCACACGGTGATGCGTAAGATTTATTCTTCATTTGGATTCTTTATTTATGAGTTTATTTGGGATTGAATATTCATTTTAGTGTCTGCCAAGTCCTTGATGCTTCATTTCGCATTCAGCTGAAAAAAGTAAATAAACGTAATCAAATAAATAAAACCGTAAACATGTATTGCCTAAACTGGAATCAACTGTGAGATTGGTGCAAATTCTTGTGGATATGGCAAAATCAACACACAAGGTTCCTATTCTAAAATAAATTTGCATACTCTACTTACGTACTGGTCACCGACAGTTAATTACTGCATATTACATGTGCAATGTGACATTGTAACAACATGGTTTTAAGATTTAAATATCCAGTTAATAAATAATGGTATCTATATCTTACTCAGATATTATCATACTGTACATATACTTCTTTAAAACTCCTTTTACACACTCATTTGTCATCAACTTTCTAATTGATATGATCCTGGTGCTTGATTGGGATAATTAGACATGATGGTCCAACAGGTCACATACTTTTACAGGGCTGAGCTACAGGCTTGTAAATGTATCTACTTAAAATGAGTTATGTGTGTCATATGGGCTGTGTCACTGACCCTAAATGAAAGTGAGAGACAGGAGTAAGGTTTAATGTCTCTTCGGGAAAGATTACATTTCAGTTAAACAATACCTCAATCTACTGTAAAAGCACAATTTCCCAGATTCATTTTTTTAAGCTAATTGCAAAAATGTACTTATTGTGAATAGTTTTATCAAGCTGACACTTAAAGCCTCCAAGAATACAGTAATGGTAGAGTGATATTTTTTACATTTGCTGCAATATTCACTCACCGAACACTTTATTAGGTATTTAGTAGACTTTTTTTTTTAGTTCTACCGCTGTAGCCTATCCGCTTATGGATAGTTATGGATAGTATGGATAGTTATGATGCATTGTGTGTTCAGAGATGCTTTTCTGCATACCACTGTTGTAATGTGTGGTCATTTGAGTTACTGTCACCTTCCTGTCAGCTTTGACCAGTCTGGCTGTTCTACTCTGATGTCTCTCATTAACGAGGCGTTTCTGTCTGCAGAACTGCTGCTCACTGGATTTTTTTTTTTTTTTTTTGCACCATTCTTTGCAAACTCTAGAGACTAGGGTACATGAAAATCCCAGGAGATCAGCAGTTTCTGAGATACTCAAACAACCCTGTCTAGCACCAAGAATCATTCCACAGTCACTTCTGATTCTGATGAGTGATGTGAACATTAACTGAAGCTACTGACCCCTATATACATGGCTGTATGCATTGCACCACTGCCACACAGTTAGTTGATTGGATAATTACATGAATAAGTAGGTGTAATAAAGTAAAAATGTTCCTAATAAAGTTCTCGGTGAGTGTATATCTAATGCATTTGATTTTGAGATCAAAGGATGAATATGAGACAAAACTACCGGCATTCAGCTTTTACTTCATGGTATTTGCATGCATATATGTTTTACCGTCTTACAGAGACAGAGTCCCTCTATTTCCAGTGATGCAAGTTAATGTTTGACTGACAGGTGTTAGCTGTTGCTCAATTATTTCCTTCTGCATGAATTATTCACGCATGGAAGAGCCGCAAGTTTGTAGTCCTGCTTTTCACCCTTTGCTTTCATCTGCGTAGATTTTATTTGTAGTCAGAAGGCATACAACATCATGGAAACCAGAAGACTAACTATAGCTGAAAAGCAACTAATCTTTGAGGCGAGAGAAGAGAAGAAGTCTTGAAAAAGAAAGAACCCACAAGTGGTTCGTGACATCACTAGCACTCTCCAATGATCAGAGGTGAAAATATCACACACCACTATACAAAGAAGGCCTTGAGAGCAGAATTACAGAGGCTGCACTGCAAGATGCAAACCTTTCATTGGCAGCAAGGATCGATAGGCCAGATTACAATTTGCCGAAGAATACGGAGACAAGCGCGTAGAGTTGTGGAAGACAGATGACAGAATGCCCCTTTACAGAAGCGATGGGAAGGTCTCTCTCTCAGACCTATGAGCAGAATGTGTGTGTGTGTGTGTGTGTGTAATGTGTATTGTCTCAGCCCATGGGGTGGAATGCTCTGGAACAGGTAGTGTCATTGTTTGGGCATGTATGTTTGCTTGTTTGCCTCTGGAACAGGGTCAGCCATCTTTGTTGATGGTGTAAGGGAAGATGTCAACAGTAGGATGAATTTTGAAGTGTACAGTCAGATTTTGTCTGGCTATGCACAAATAAATTCCATCTTCTTTGGCTGGTGCTTCGTCCTGCATCAAGACTATGACTACAAACACCCTGCGTATCACCTGATTTAAATCCAATTAGGGGTGGGCAATATAACGGTATAAATATGGGCCACAATATGGATTTAGCTATTTCATCTATATCGATAGAGAATGGATTTTGATGGCTACACAGCGTTAGTGGAAAAAGTTTGGTGGAGATTTCTTAAAGGGAAAGCAAACCTGCTAACTCAATAATTCATGATAGATGAATTTAATAAATCATAATGTCCGTCAGCCCTGAGCCTTTAAAGCATCTTCTCTTGAAATTAGGAGGGGAAAAAAAGCATATATTGTGATTTGTGATATATTGTTACCTCCAAAATTCAAAATATTTTGTGATATACATTTTAGGCCATATCGCCCAGCCCTGAATCCAATAGTTTATGTCCATGGACATTTGGGTTTCACAGTGTTATATTAATTATGAAATTAATCATTATGAAATTCATGATAAAAGAATAAAATATAAAAATAATTGGCCACAGATATAATACGGAATAAGTCACACAGCGACTTATTTATTAAGGTTATAGCTTTGCATTCAATGGTTCTGAAGCATAGACTGGACTTTATTTCATGAGATTCAATTTGTGTAAAACTTTATTCTATGTTCTGAATGTATTTTCTGTTTTCAAAATAGTGGTGGTTTTGCAAATCCACAATTAAACTTTTCCCTGTCATATTATTTTTCATTTGCATTTCCATATATCCTGAAGCCGATCCAAATACATTTTGAGTTCATTTTTTCCTAAGCACATGCGTATAATAGATTTAGGTTAGTTCTCCTTTTCTGAAGGCTTGGTGTGACAAGTAAACACTCAATAAATAATATGCTGCTGGTGCAGTTTCATCAGGCAGATGCTGTGCTAACCTGTCACCTTGTCAGTCCCTGCACATTTGCTTTGCTCTGAATTCTGCAAAGGAGTTTGGGTGGGATGAACTGTTGGCTTAATAGCATCTGACATATGGAAAGAGACCACTAGACCTTGTGCAGATAGTGCGCAGTCATCAGCAGTAAATCTCCTTTACATTTCTAACACATCTTACCCTTTACAGCCACTTCCCCCAGAGAGTGCTGGAGCCCGCCTTTGAGGTGCGTGTGTGTGCGTGTGCGCGTGTGTTTGTGTGTGTGTGTGTGTGTGTGTGTGAGAGAGTTTGTTTATTGTGCTCAGAACCACCTTTGAGGTGTGTGTGTGTGTGTGTGTGTGTGTGTGTGTGTGTGAGAGAGAGTGAGAGACCTGCAGACTGCAGTCTCCTGTACTCCTGTGAGCCCATTATTACAGATAAGATCCATAATTAATCACATCACAGAAAACAAAGATCCTGTACTTCAGCTGTATCTGACTGTTGTGAGAAAGCCAGAGAACTTGAAGGAAAATAACCGAGACATGGAAAGATGTAATCAGAAGAATTATTCATCATGATCATAGAACAAGTGTCTTCATGGCTGGGGGACGCTCCCCCCTGGGGGTGCCTGGCAGTTACCACGTGGGCGGGGGGTGGGGGGTGTCAGCTGGGCCAGACTCCAATCATTTCACACCATGCTGGCCCCTCAAACTGAACACCTGCAAATGCATTCCTGTCCTCCCGACCGCAGATCGATACTGCCGGAGTGCTATTGCTTGTTCGCTTCGAGCCATTCACCAGAAATCACATAACCCTTTTTTTGTTTTTAAACATCTTCTTTTTTTGCTAGTTTATTTTTCGAACGGTGTCTAATGCTCAGCGGTTTTCTGTGGCCCGCTCTACGCCTGGATTCCCCTGTCGATGCTTGAGAGCTTCTGAAATGTGCACGCAATCACAATTTATTTTCCGCTTTTGTTACTCTGATTGTGAGTTGCACTGTTCAACCGTTTCTGTGATACATAATCCACCCCTTCTGGCACCAACAATCATTCCATGGTCAAAATTGCTTGGTTCACATTTCTTCCCCATTTTAATGTTTGTTCTGAACAACAACTGAACCCCTTGACCACGTCTGCATGTTTCTGTGCAACAAGTCACTGTCACATGATCGAATGATTAGATATTTGCCTTAACTAGCTGGTGTACAGGTCTACCTAAAAGTGGTCACTGAGTGTCTATACATATTATTTGTAAAATATTTACAGAGTTTGTTAATATGTCTGCTTGCAGTAGAATATTTGTGAGATTATCCGCAGTACAAATAGGAGTGGTGGGGGTAAAATTTCTAAATAAAGAACACTGAAATCAATTTTAATAATTTCAAATTAAGCATATTATGCAAGGGGATGACTGAACTGTTCTTACAAATGTCTCATTATGTAAGTGGCATTGATGAGTGCTAAAGATAGATTTTGTATAATGATACGATGCAATACTTAATTGTCTGATTTTTCAAAACCGTGTTTTGCATACTATTAGATGCATAGTTGTGAGACTAAGATGAATTGTGGTCAGGAATGAATGCATTCATGTAGTAAACCATAACAAAAATAAATGTTGTACTTAACACATTTTATTAGAAGTCTAAAATAGTGGAGTGCAGAGCCAAGTGAAGAACCAAAATATGCATTAGTCCGAAACCTGAGCTCACTGTACTGTATACATGTACATAGATCAACTGTAACTACACGTCATTATGACACTATTAAACTAAATAAATGTACTCTGCTAAATGCCACGTAATACTCACTTTATAATGTAATAAGGTTATTACACTATAAACTCAAACTTATTTCACTAGCTTTATAATGTGATGACTTGTAACATTACGCATGTTGTAAGAACTTTTCCGCAAAGCAGTTTCATTACGTAAGGTTATTAGATACGTTTTTTTTTTTCATTTTTTATTACATTATGCGCAAATGTTGCATAATGCGTCATTGTTGCATTTTCAGTTCTTGCAGGTGCTGTATTCCCAAGGCACAGTAGGCCTATTTAAATCAAAGTTCGCTTAACAAGCCAACAAATAACTTTGCAAACAAAGGAAGTAACACTGCAGATAGCCCGTTGTTACACAGCTACTGTATAATGTACGACATGATCCCAAAACAGAAGAAAGAAGAGACAACCGATCTTGAAAGTCAGGGGAGCCATGTTACAGTCTGAAGAGCAGGCTCGTCAGTCTGTGTCAGATGACGGGCAGGGTTCTGCTGTGCTTACCGCTGTGGGGAAGCTAACACCCAATAGACTAGCAGCAAACCGCTGTGAGTAGGAGTGAGGGCAAAAATCTGTTCAATCTGAGTACGCGATCATTAATTTGGACTGGAGAAGTGTAGAGGACAATAAAGAAGTCTTGCAGAGATACTGTACTCACCCCCCAAGAACATCACCCCATTCTCAATCACCGTCCAGTACCTGCCGCGGTGAAGGATTTAAGTCCGCTCCGTGCCAAAAATATGCCAGCGTCAGTCTCGCACCGCCCGGCACTCAAAACAGATCAGCTCGCCGTTATATCTTCATATATTCATCCATCTGAGGTGACATCTCAAAAATGGGGAAAAAAACGGAAAGCCGCGATGACCAAGAAGTGAAGGGAGGTGTCACGGACTGGATGACAGTCGGCTGCTTTTGAAGAGAGAGCATGTGGAGTAGAAACTTTTGATGTATGGTGAGGAGATTCAGATCTGGAGCAGGTTGCTGGTTGCTGGTCCTCATTGTTTACCCCTCCTGTGAGGAACAGCCTCTAAAGCCCTATTCGGACAGGACTATTTTCTCCGGGGGAGGCCAGGTCATTTTGTGTGTCGCGGACGTGCCCAGTGATATCGATCCAGTCCCAATCTTCCATGCCGGTTTTTTTTCCCCGCTCGGCACCTTGGTGAAAATTGCGGAGCAAATCGCCCACTGTTTTTCGTTGAAGTCGTGGTTACTCTGATAAATGTAATCCCATCCAAATTCAATCCTTCGTGGAAAGCTGTGAATTGTATACATTTATTTTCAAACGTACATTTTGACTGCTATCGTGTGGAGTAGGATCATGTTTATTGTTATTATTAGTATTATCGTCCGAAAGCACGGTGATAAAAGTCTTTCGCTGACTTCACTGCTATGGGTAGCATTAAAAAATGGATACTCGGATCCCATTATCATGAAAATGAAATCAATGGAGAGACTTGAATTAAAGAAGAGACTTGTACCATTCAGAAATTCGAGATGGCACAAATTACAAACAAAATGTCAGAGCATGTACAAACAGTGTACACAAAAGAAACATAAAAAATACAACAAAATGACAAAGCACCTTATGTTTTTACAGTTTAACACTGGATATCTCAATTTCTAAGTCAAGGGCCAACCCAGAATTACTTGTATTATTATTTGTGTACAAACTCGATCTCAGTGTTTAAAAGATTTGCCAAAGATATCTACTGGCATTCAAATTCCACAGTTCCACAGAGTTTTCCCAAACCTGCGCCCAGATGCACCCTGGACCATATGCTGGCTGGACGTGCAATAAATGTAAAAAAAAACTAATACATTATGTTTATTCATGCAACTTCTGAATTGTATATTTTTGTTCTTATATTGGAACATTATTTTTTGACATAGAGAAATGGAATCAAGGATTGTTAAAATTTGCCTTTTATTGTCTCAGTCTGACATGGTCAGCATTGTAAACCTGCATTGGGATGCCTGATGTTTGGTTGCCCTGCATTGCAAATAAGAGGCTGATAAGAATCTATCTATCTATCTATCTATCTATCTATCTATCTGAGCTGTTCTCACTAGTGGAGAGTCTTTTTGACAAAGGGATTGCCATCTTGTGATTTTCTCATGTTGCGGCTTCTGTTATCTTAGACATATGAACACAACAATTATTTGGGACGTCGACGACTCAACCAAAAGAGGGCAGCGTGGATGGGGTTAAGAGCTTTAAGGATTGTTGCTTCAATCTTCAGTCTGCTTGGGTTAAACCGCACATGCCCTTAAACTGGTTAAGTGTGTGCCCTTAAGCTTTTCTTGCATGGTGGTTTCTGGGGAGGCTTCCAGACGGTGGACTAAGAGGAGCTCGACCACAACAGGCCTTCATTGGTATGTTGGTCGCTGAAGTGCCCTGAAGAGCCATTCCGAATTATGATGGGTGTGGGAATAACCTCCCCTTTAGTGGCAAGACGTGTCATGGCATGTCACGTCTCGGAGCAAAGGAGTCTGGGTAACTGTAAATAAACTACCCTTACTTCTCACTATTGTCACCACTGAAATGTTACATTTTATGTTATGCATGTATATCAATGTTATTGCTTTGGCAATATTTTTCCATTACTTTCATGCCATTAAAAGCTCTTGGGATTGAAGTGATGGCAAAGCTTCTAATAGAAGGGAATCATGTGACTCTTCGACGTTGGGCAGGCACAGGGGTTAAAATGCAGTCCGCTCCAAGAATGATAACTACAATGATAACTATAAATATGTCCTTTAAAAATCGTTCAAACTCCACGCCACAACTATAACGACAGTGACAGTGACAAACGATGTCGTTGGGATCATTTTTACAGTGTTTTTATTTTCATCTGCATGAAGGGTGAAATACTGACAGCCAATCAAAATACATTCACATTTGCAGGGTGTCATGTTAAAAATGTCAGATGACTATTTGTCAGATGTTATCGCTCATCAGTGTGGATGCTCGCATCGTTATTTTTAGCAGAGAACTGTCGCAAAGAGTTGTTTTTAGATTTTTAAATCTACAAACCAAAAAAACGCTTTAAAGCCTAAGGAAAACAAACATTACGTATTACCAAGGCAGAGGTGGCCCATTTACTGTAAAAATCAATACATGTACGTAAAGTTAAATGAACAAACCGGCAATTAACGTTGTAAACCAAGTATCTGTCTCTTCTTAGAGCTGCCTGCAAGCTTAAGTTCAGCCCAGTGCAGTTTCATGATTGAAAGAGTATACATCAGTGACTGCTAAAAAAATAAGCTCTCAAATAGTTTAGCAGAGCAAATTTTAGCTAAATACTTTGAGGCCCTGAGAGTCTCTGTAGGCGTGGCACTGGGCAGAGGCTGCTGGTCCACTCTCTCGCCACTGCAGTAAATTAACTCTGCTGTTTCAAGGTAAGCTAGCGTTATAAAACCTACGCAGGATCCCATCAAATGACATGCGCACTGTAAAGCTGTCGGACTGCGAGACAGCGGACGGATATACAGTAGCCATCCAAATGCAGTAAATGTCAACGTGGTGTAACCCTATGGATCGGATATCCTCGACGTTCACAGCAAATTAGTAGAAACCATTTTGGTATGCTTTCAGCTGTAGGGCAGCAAGATATGTTTATACTTGTGAATGGACAATGTAAGGACATTCCTTTTTTTTGTTTTAGTGTTGCATTTTGCATTTCTCATTTCAGTCCTACAGTAGTTAATCTATTTTTGTAAAAACAAATTTTGTTCTTAACTCTGGCAACCCCTCTGCTGTCTGATTGGCTGCCCTTTTTGCATGTCTGATTGGAGAGTGTCTTCAGGGGGATTTGGCATAAGCTGTTTAAGCCTATGTGCTGCATCCAGGGAAGCAGCACGCAGCAAAGCTTTTTTCCCCATAGGTACTGTGACCTTGCATGAGGAAGTGTGTGTGCACTGTGCTATGTAAATGCACACGATACACATTGAAGCTGACTTTAAAAAAATTTTTTTCCTGTATATCAGCAAACCCCAGTCTCATTTTTTATTTGTGCTATGAGGTAGATCATTGAAACACTGTACCTCCAGTATCTCCCTGGAAATGCCAGTTCATATCAGCTAATTTTGTATTTATTATATTTTCTTTACATTACATGTATTTTTTATTGTGGTTCTGTTATACAAACATCTCAGTAACACTTTACAATACTGTTACTGTACATTAACTGGCATTTACTAATGTAGTTGTTAACTAACTACTACAAATGTGTACAGATTTTTTTATGTATTTGATTTGATGATTTCATGTTAACAACTAATTTGTTAAAGCCAGTTCATATCGGAATGAAAAAAACAAAAACATTAAACTTTTTTGTTAATGGTTAACCAATTACGTACACGTATATCCTATGGTTTGCTAACATATGCATATTCAGGTAACTAATACATTCACTAATATGAAGTTACTTTCATTCGTAATGAATGCATTTGTATCTCAGTTAATTAATGTTTACGACAACATTAGTTTATGCCAATTCATGTTCCTTATTATGTTGTGACCGACATCTCCTTTGGGGGGGGGAACAACATCTCCTTTGGGGGACCCCCATTACCATATTGCTTTTGGTGAGCAAATGATCAGAGAGATGGAGAGCTAAGGGAATGAAGGTGCTCTCCCCTACATAAATCCAGTGATGGTATTTATAGGACCACGGAGAGAGAAAATGAGCAGAAATAAATGACCATGTCACAAGCCGTGAGTCATTTTTTAAATTCCTGACACATTCAGTCACTCAGCAATGCAATTTCACTGCATTGGGGCAGAGGGGAACCATTTTGGTGTCTATAAATTAAGCTAATCAGCAGCTCCGAATCCTATTAGCCTGCCTCGGCTCTGCTAGCCGCCTGAAATAGCGCTAGCCAAGAGCAATCCTTAGCTGTTGCATTCCACCTGACAGTCACCGGTAGAACTGCGAAGGTGACGGTAATGCCACAGGTCTTGGTTAAAATTGTCGTTGCAGGAATGGTAGCGGGGAAAACAACTTCCTGGGATTCTTCTTCTTCTGTTTTTGCCCTCCCTGGGAGAAAGGATTCTGTGATTAAAGACACGACGTGCAATAGCGCTTGGGATTCTGTCGGAAACGTGCTGGCGGAGACCTACTGGTGCTAATAAAGGCCCAGTGTGATTTAATGTTAAAGTAACTGAACAAGTGACTTGCACAGAAGAAGAGGTTTTGTTTGAAGTCTGCGGTCTGAGTGATGCTGGTTTTAGACTTTGATCTGCGCTTTGTCAGGCTTATGATCATTTGCTGCTCGGTGTGTTTTTTTTTTTTTTTGGTTCCCTCTTTTTTAGTACAAGTGTTAGACTGGGATTATGAAATTCTCACACCAATTTACAGTGGCTCTGTCTTGCATAACATCTTCAGGACACTAATTGGCAATGCAATGAACCTAATCTGATTAGATGTTATGCAGTACAAGTACTGCATAATGATGGTGAGATTTAAAGATTTATATAAATATTGTACATGGACAAGGTGAGAAAAGCAAGGCTTTGTGCGTGCGCACACACTCACACATACACAGTGGAAAATGTATGAGCCATTTTTGCCCAATGCAGACTCATCCCTTCAATGTATTTTCTTCTCATATCTCCTAAAACCGGGCAATTCATGTTTGTCCACTGTAGGTGACACAAGTGAATTCACTGAAGTTAATCTCAAGGACCATATATTGTACCGCAGTTCAACTTCCACTACAAGGAACCTTCAATAAAAATGCACTAAACTAAAATAATATTTTCATTGCAACATGTTTTTGTAATCCAAGGCATTTGTATTATGTCAAAAATGGAAATAACTTTTTCTCTGCCGGTCTCGGCATGGGAATATGTTCTCTAAAGAGTCCCTTTCATGTATAAAATAATTTTATGCCTTTCTTTATTTAATTATTTTTCTGGGAAGTGCTTTCTAGATGACTGTGTTTTGCAATGCCATTTGTTTTTCTGATAAAATTTCATAACCTCAAAGTCCCAATTACTTAACATTGCTTCTCTCCAGTTCATTCCAAATGTATAATGGCTTTAATGCAGTATACGTCCTGTGCTTTTGTCTAGTTTGTAGAACTGTTTTAAATGCTGTTCGCTTTAAAATAGGTCTTTGCATTAGGTGTTTGATCTGCGTGGTGGAAAATCCAATAAAGAACATTAAACTAAACCGCTATCAGACGGTCAGAGAGCATTCCTTAGAAGGCAATTTCTTGTTCTTTCTCGCACATTTGAGCTACAATATCATCACTGCTGGATGGTTGCCTTAAAACATTACCGCAAATAGAGATATTAGCTTGCAGGGAAGGGAGAGACGGAGATTGAAACACTACCCCTGCCAAATTTGTCGCGGGATGATCATTCACTCTGGCACATTTGAAAATGTGTTGGCATTTGGGGTTAAAGTTCCTCCATATCGACAAATAACGAGCTTTCCTTTGTCAGCTGTGAAATTAGCTTCACAAACCAGAGCTTTTACCGACTGTGAGAGCCAGCAGTCTAATCCTTTTATGGGACAGAGATGGGCCCACTCGTAGTGGCAAATTTAATCTCGTGTGCTTTGCGAGTAAGCACTTTTTACTCCCTCAACTTTTTATTTTGTTTTTCTTCTCAGCTAAAATAGGCAATAGGTATGTGTCCAAGGGAGTTAAAGAAAGCGCATAAAGAGTAACTATCTTTCTTTTATTGTGTAAAATTACTTTATTTGTCATTATTTAAACCAGCCACCATAGGGAATAGGTGGGGGGGCTTCCTAAAGATGTGTGGTAGTAGGCTATGGTCTATGTTTGTGTGCGTGCGTGCGTGAGTGTTTGCATGTGCACAAAATGTATACATTACATATTAAATCATTTTTTAAAATATGGTTTGGCAGGTACAATATGGCGATGCTGGGTTTGGCTCAATTTGTCAAATTGCTTTTGTCAAAAAGAATAATAATAATAAGAATGTGGCGGCAACTAAATGCATAAAAGCATGCAGACATGGTCAAGTGGTTCAGCTGTTTTTCAGACAAAATGTCAGAATGGGGGAAGAAATGTGATCTAAATTGACTTTGACCGTGAAATGATTGTTGGTGCCAGATAGGGTGGTGAGAGTATCTCAGAAACTGCTGATCTCCTGGGATTTTCTCTCACAGCAGTCTCTAGAGTTTGCAGAGCATGGTGCGAAAAACTAAAAAAAAGTAAGCGGCAGTTCTGCTCCTTGTTAATGAGATGTCAGAGGAGAAGGGCCAGCCTGGTCAAAGCTGACTGGAAGGTGACAGTAAGGCAAATAAGGACACATTACAACAGTGGTATGCAGAACAGCATCTCTGAACGCACAATGCGTCAAACCTCTTAAGTGGATATGCTACAGCAGCAGAAGACCAATAAGTTAAAAAAAAAAAAGTAGTAAATACCTAATAAAGTGCTCACTGAGTCATTTAAAGACAAATAGTAATTGATCAGGCTGTACCTGAAAAGATACATGTATTTAAACATTGAGTGCTTGACATACTTGATGGACTGAATCATTTTCATTCTCATAATTCCTACAGCTTCTGAAAGTGTTCATTATTCAAGGTTCTTTTATATTTATCGAAAGCTGCTCATTGTACTCGGCTACAAGACTACAAAGCAAGAATATTATAGCTGTGTGTTCTTTTGTGTGGGTCTGAGTCTGTATCTGTTCTCACTTGTTCTGTAAATACATGTTTATCAATGCCTTGCTGAGTGTACAATCATACAAATAATAGCAATCCCTTGCGTTTATGTAACACTCATACTCAAAGCGCTTTGCAGTGATGAGGGGGAAGCTTGCCTCAACCACCACCAATGTGTCGCAACGGCAGCCATTTTGTGCCAGAACACATCAGCTGAGATGGACAGGGTAGGTAGCCAATTAAATCAGGGGATGGTTAGGTGGTAAGTTGAGAGAGCCTTGTATGGAATGTAGCCAGGACACCAGGGAACCCCCTACTCTTTGCCAAGAGTGCCATGGGGTCTTTAATGACCGCAGTGAGCCAGTGCCACAGTTTAACGTCTCTTGCGAAAGACATCTCCGACATCACTGCACCGGGGCGTCGGGGCTTATGTGACCAGAGGGAAGATCGCCCACAACCAACACCAACTTAGTTTTCCCAGGAGGCCTCCCATCCAAGTACTAACTGAGCCACACGTCCAGACAGACGGAGGTGAAAGTTTCAGATGCCGACTCACACAGCGTGCCTTGCGCCAGCGGAGATGAGGGCTCATCTGCTGGAGAATATGCTCGCTGCGGACTGTTTTTGCGGCTCTCTCCTCCTGGCACTCGTCACAGATCTAAATTGACTTGTCGTGATCTCATCGTTATGGCCAGGCGGTTGAACGCCTGATGAAGCAAATTCACAGGCAGGCTGAGAGGTGTCAGAGAGGCACTTTTTGCAGTGGAGCCTGTGTATTTTAGTTTCTGCTGTGTAATCTTGATTATAAAAAATTTTCTCGTACATGAGTTGAGGGACCACAGGTGCTGGGAAGAGTGCTGAGTGTGAAATAAACACTCCCCATAATAAATAATTCATAATTTGTTATTTAGCTGCCTCTTTTATCCAAAGTAACTTACAGTTGATTCGACTAAGCAGTGAACAATCCCCCCCCTGGAGCAATGCAGGGTTAGGCTCAAGGGCCCAACAGCTGTGTGGATGTTATTTTGGCTACACCGGGTTTTGAACCACAAACCTTCCGGGTTCCAGTCATGTACCTTAGCCACTAGAATTTTCTCTTCACTATTCTTTGGTTATCTGAGAATAACTCACATGAAATGTGTGCAGTCAAGATAACTGCATCCTACATGATTCTTAATAGAGAAGTTGAATTTGCAGAAGGCTAATTAGCACATCTATGGCACAAGCTAAGAGTAAAAAAAAATTATGCTAGTGGGAAAAAAAATCTGACTTTGTGTCAGTCTGGCAGATTGCCTTATTGTATTTTTAGAGCTGCGTTTTAATGATGGTAAATGTGGGACAACACAAAAAATTTTTTAATCCTGTTAAGTCTCCTGATGCGAGATGTGATACCGTGACTTCTTGGAAGTTTCTAGAAATCTGGTATCCTTGTTCAAGCGCACATTCAATGCCCTTGCTTGAAATAAATTGTTATGCCTATTGGTTTACGGGTACAAAAGAAAAAAAGAAAAAAGTAATTAGCATGATCATTGTAGGCCAGCAGAACTGAGTTAGTGTGCATGTCCAGCCTAGTGTTCAACCATATCTTACCATAAACACAAGAACAGCCAAGTTGTCATTGTCATCACACATATGTTATACACTCAGTGATCACTTTATTATTTGAGTAACTGTCACCTTCCTGTCAACTTGAACCAGTCTGGCCATTCTCCTCTGACATCTCTCATTACCAAGGCATTTTTGACTATAGAACTGCCAGGCACTGTATTTTTTTCTCCCACCATTCTCTGTAAACCATAGAGACTGTTGTGCAACTGTTGTGATCCAAGGAGATCAGCACTTTCTGAGATACTCAAACCACCCTGTCTGGCACCAACAATCGTTCCAGGGTCAAAGTCACATAGATCACATTTCTTCCCTATTCTGACATTTGGTCTGAAAAACAGCTGAACATCTTGACCACGTATGCATGCTTTCATGCGTCTAGTTGCTGCCACATGATTGGCTCATTAGATATCTGCATTAATGAGCTGGTGTATAGGTCTACCTAATAAAGTGGTCACTGAGTGTATATGTGTGACTCATACAGTGCTGGTCCTCGCACATTTGGTGCTGATACAATCTGCCCCCCAAGATTGCCATTCATCACAGCGTTTGTTCGGTTCATCTCGCAATGTAAGGCTTGGTAAATAGCCATCTGCCTCTTAATGGTGCCCTAGGCGGCAGCCTATGTCGCCTATACCAATGACCGGTTCTAGACATCCATGCGTTTGTCGAGTTGCATGCATGCCTCATATTAATTTAAAATTGAAAGTGTTTGATCGTTTTATTTCAAATAGAAAATGTTGGTTCGTTTCATTTCAAATTTAATATGTTGGATCACACACACACACATACACACACACACACACACACATTCACATACACACATACACACACACACACACACATGCGCACATACACTCACATACAGGCGCACACACACACACACACACACACTCCCATACATACATGCATACACACACACGCACACACACACACACACACACACACACACACACACACAGGGGAGGCGTATTTATGAGCAGATGCATACTTCTCCCTGTCCCTTCAGAGATTGGATATTAAAGCGCGGCGACAGCGCCACAGAGAAGCAGCTCTGCTTCACAGAGATAGTGTCGTTGGGGCTGATGGAACGGCAGATTACACAATATCGCCGTTATTTAAAACACGACTGCTGCCGGCGGGCCGGCGGTAAATCTTTCAACGCGTGCGTTCTCTGATTGTGTCCCGGCGACGCTCACACAAGGTTACATTGTGATTCATCTGGCGGGAGACGGGGCGGGGTGGAGGCCCCGCAGAAATTACGGCCCGCTTCCGCGCGCCACGAACCGCTAACGGCTAACGACGGCGCCGAGGCCGTCCTCGCCACATCGGTTAAAGCTACGATAGGTCATTTCGGACTTCTGACGGTCAACAGAGGAGAAGACGTTGAAACGCCATTGGCTGTGGCAATTAAAACCAATTTTCAACCAATGAGCTTGAATTATTGTACAGCTGTACAATGTTTTGGTACAGAGTGGCTGGCCGTCAACTGTATGTTTTGAAACCCGAATTTAAGGACTTTAAACACAGGCAGAGGGTTAGTCATCATGTCAGTGAGCCTTTTCCAATGATAGGAAGGGATTAACAATGTTTCAACACAAAAATCTTATCTATTGTACCTATTGTACGTATCTGCAGAATAAAGTCCATAATACCCTGTATATATGCTATGCTAGCAACATTCTAGCTGTTTTATCCCACGGCCACAACATTGTGGATCACAATAGATACTTATGCTAAACTTTCTTTCTCTGGCACACTACATACTCTCTGTAATCTGAAAGTATACAGACGGCAGTAATGTAAACGTAATTCTCCTCTCCTGTATGTGTGGATTGGCCGTTGCATCTTTTGAGCACTTGATTGACTTTGCTAATAGGATTTGTTGTGGACTTGGCAGCTTGCCCACAAGGCAGGGTGGTACATGCCGATGACAGAGTACATATTTGTTCAAGTATTTTTCGTTTAACCTTGGCTGGGAAGACGGAGCTGCCACCTCTGTTCCTTTAGATAACCGTGTCCTTCAGCCGGCAGGCTGTTGATTGAGTTTTTCTACTTATGTCAATTTTTCCCATCATATTTCCATTCATATCACAAGCAACCAATCAGTCATTTACGAACGGCCTACTTGCATAAAGATTGATAGCATGCCAGCATTTTTGGAACCTGTTTTTATTCAATATGGATTCTTCTTCATGATTCCTATCGGTTCTAGTACCGCATATAAATGAATATTTTTAATTCACTGGTTTATTGGCTCAAGAATTAGACTTTAAAACTTGCCTACGGGAGGCACAATGACTAGGCGACAGAATGTGGGCTGTCTCAGTGTAGTTACAGCATACGAGGTGAATTAATGCGCTTCTCAGAAATTGGGCACATGGGGATTCTGGGTTCTGGCACCCTCGAAATTTCATATCAATAATTTGGCGGCAGACAGTTTTGGGAAAAAAAAGTGATCAGGTGGTGTTCTATTTTCAGTCCATCCTTGAAAATGGGTTGAGTGCAGTGGAGCTGGAGCTTAGCGTTTCCGCTTTGATCTGTGCTCACGGATTCTTCCGGAGACATTAGGAGAATGAGACTGCTTAGTGAGGATCCCAGATATAAAATAATGTCGGTGGCTTACTGCTCTTAAATGGAGTGGCCTTTAGTGGTTCTTTTGAAGCAGGTACACCCCATCCTCGGTTGATTAAATCGGTAAGAAAATGGAAGAGCCCCGCTCGAAATCTGCAAGTAAATTCAGTGTAATGTTCTGACTAACATTTAACATTTATATAACACCCATAAAAAACAGTGCGGTTGGTTCAGTTATGTGCATAGATATCCACTGGGCTGTGTTTGGGGAAGAAAGCCCCACTATATTCCACTAACATCATACATTTTCAACAATAGTCCTAGCCTCACTTTGCATAATCTGGAGTTCAGATAGGATCAGGAAGAGCCATATATTTCCCTATCATACCCTGTTGACAGCAGGGCCAAACGTAAGCTGTTTGTTAAAGAGAAAAACACAGCTCATGCTAGGTTTTGGAACAGCTGGTAGCTCGTTGACCAGTTCTGACCAGCTCCCAGTTTAACATGGTTGCTAACTCAAGCTGTGTTTTGAAACAGCTGGTATCTGGTGAACCAGATTATATTGAGCTATACCAGCTTCATGACTAGCATGGTCATGCTGGTTGACTAGCTCATACCCAGCTAGACCAGTTTATGACCAGCTTAACCTGCTCAATTTTCAAGCTAGTCAAACTCACACGGCATGATTTTACAGTAGGAGAGAACAACATAGGCAACCATTCCATAGTGTTTAACTCATTACATTATACAGTATATACAAGGCTCATCATTGTCGGTTTTAACCAATTTCCCCTCAAAATTCCCAGATTTTTTAAAAAGGGCAGTTTGAATGAAACTGTTCCGAAAATGTTTTCGGAATTAAAATCTATTATGGATTTGGTTCTCTAGACAATTGCCGTTGGTAAATGAGGGTATGCAGCTTTAAGAGTGGGAATATGGTGATTGGTTCTTGTGTGTATATGAGGCTGCTGGGGATGAGGAGAGAGTGAATGGAGTTGTTTGTATGTTTTGAAAGGGAGCATGGTCGCAGAGAAGGTACGGTTGTACAAGGGAGTTAATGTCATTTTCTTTGGTGCAATAAAGGAAGCAAATGCCTAATGACTCAGAAACCAGCTAAGTGGTTAATTTGGGGTTGCTAACGTGTGAACAGTGCAGCTACAGCTAACTAGCTATAATTAGCAGCTTTGGCCCTGGAATGGAAAAGGAATAATGGTTCAGTTCCCCTTGCCTCCCAACTACGGTTTGGAGACAGAAGCAGGAAAAAATAACTCATTTCAGCCTGATTCATGTCCTCTGTGAAGTTCTGAAATGCATTGAAGTCGAGGTCCCCCCATGCTTGTTTTGTCACCACACATAACATAATGAACCGTTGCTGAAACAGTGGTATCGTAAATTCATTTATACAAATAGAACCGTTAGTTTTATTACTCTCACTGTTAAAAATAATTGAATGGAAATAACCAATAATGAAATGGTTCACATTCAAAAACTAATTTTCCAAACTTTAAAAGTTTACATTATACTGTCAATTTATTTTTAGTTTAAATGCAGTATCGATATCTTGTATAAATGTTGTGGCTGTGCCTTCAGTGTCACCATCACATTTCACCATCTTTTAAAATAGGTCCTGCTGGCCATTCTGACCATTAAGCAGCCAGCATATGATAAATCTAGAACAATCTGAGCGATCAAAGTAAGGAGAATAAAGGGCTGAACATGTCAATGAGCTGTCAGGACTGCATTTTTAACAAGAACAGTAAGAAGAGCATAATTGTGGTCCTATTGGGAGTGGGGTTTGCATGTTCTCCCCGTGTCTGCCTGGGTTTCCTCTGGGTACTCTGCTTTCCTTCCACAGTCCACAGACATGCAGGTCAGGTTAATTGGAGAGTCTATATTTTTCCTCCTCTGTGTGCTCCTGCCGTTGCCCTTGACACTGGCACTGGCCTCAGAACTGGAGTTGGTCCCCGGGCACTGCACTGTGGCTGCCCACTGCTACGAAGTAATTAGGACGAATCAAATGCAGAGGACACATTTTGTTGCATTAGAAGGCAATGACTATCATAAATAAATATTAAATCAGTTAAAATAGCAGATTTTTTTAGCGGTTTGTTTTTTGGTCCATTAATATAGTGAATTCAGATTGGTGTACAATGGATCCTCAGTGAAACAAACACATTGTTCATTCTGAACACTGGAATTATCAGGACTCTGGAAGTGATGTGAGTGGCAGTTCTGTGGGCGAAAACGCCTTGTTAATGAGAGAGGTCAGAGGAGAATGGCCAGACTGGTCGAAGGTGACAGTAACGCAAATAACCAAACATTACAACAGTGTCATGCAGAAGAGGATCTCTGAACACGCAATGTGTCAAACCTCTAGGCTACAACAGCAGAACTCTTAATACATCTAAAAAATACGTCTAATAAATACCTAATCAAACGCTCACTGAGGGTATGTATGTGCGTATAGGATATAGGTGTATATATTTAAACTATCCCTTCAGTGGTATCTGAGTGGCTCAGTACAGGTAAAAAACCAGGTCTACTTGGCTCTACAAGGACATGTGCAAACAAGGCGCAGATCTTATTTTGATACAGGATTTCCTCCATGTAGAGACTAGATTCTGGGTAAGGTAACAAAATGTCTGCCCAAGCCAGGGTGAATGAAGTGCTTTGTGTTTGAAGATATATTCAGTCTTGCTTGAAAGCGTAATGGTGTGTGCATTGAAAAATGGGCTGTGAGACTCTCGGGCATTAGGACTTAGGCGCAGTATAGGGGGAGGCAGCCCTGAATGTCGACCTGCCTCGCAGTACATATCCTCTTTATCACATCACCCCTCTGAAAAATAATGGAACAGGCAACACAAGGCCAAATACCGTCCATTTTATTATTATGAAAATTACATTCCTAGTTTAAAACAACAACGGTAAACTGGTGGTATCAAACGACATGTCAATGCCAACCCTATACTAGATTTAAGATAAAATGTGTTTCACAAACACAAAATAAGATATGGCAAATAAGAAACAACAAAAGAGAAGTCATATTGTCTCACCTGCTAATGAATGAGACACTGACTAAATTGGGACATTAGATGTTCATTCGGTTATTTTCACCAGCAGTCTTTTTCTTTCCACAATGGCCACAGAAGACCGTAGGGTAAGGCACAAATGGCAGGGACAGATACTTATTTTTAAAAGGCCACTAAAGCTGAATACCAGTGTGTCCACAACATTGGTTGTATAGCCTCTGCATAATTTGAGCCCTGCATTTGAGCAAGAACATAATTGCAACAAAATTGTGGGAGAAAAATAGCTACACTGCACTATTTCACCGGCTATAAGCAACCGTGTTCGCATTTAACCTTTGAAAAAAGGTATACGCTAAATAATTTGTACTCGAAAATGCTTCAAACTGACCAATTTTTGGAAAACCCAACTGAAACGAGGCTCCTTCCCACGTCTCGCATAACGTGGGGAAAGCATGCATTAGGCTGCAGTAATGTATACAATCACACACCACTTCTCCACACCCCACAATCCACCAGCAGTGCTTTTGCTGAACTGCTGCAGCCGGTACAGGCATATCACAGGGGCCTAGCCAACTTGAAGGGGCACTAGAGGGTGAAAAGGCGGCTTTATGCTATAACCGATTTGACTAGTCATTGTGATTTTGTTTATGAGAGAAAAAAAAAAAACCTAATCATTTTGATTCGATCAAACGAGTCAGCGGTCGTTGTGACTGTACACTGAATCACGGGGTGCATGAATCATCTCTCTCCTATAAGCAGTGACATCGACCTGTTCTGCTGCGACCTTACGGTAAACACCTACCGGCTCCTTGTGCTTTTTGGATTTCACGCCGCACAGGCGGAGGCGGGAGGCCAGGAGGAGGAGGTGTGCATTGATCTGAGCGCGAACGCAGAGCGGCATAGATCACGGCCGTAATCCATCACCTTTGGCTCGCTGTCAGGAGGTGGAGGAGGACCGTGGAGGAACCCGTCGGGGGCGCGCGAGGAGACGCCGCGGAACGGAAAGGGCCTCCGGGGGCGCGTTACCCCCGCTCGCGAATGTCATTACCCCGCGAACGTCCGTCGCCCCGCGGTCGATGACACCGCCGCGTGAGGGAAGGTGAAACCTAATGTAATAAACATACATCTCCGGTGACTTTCACGGAAATTGTTGGGGGGGGACGCGTCAACGTGCTGCGTCAGCAAACGTGGCAAGGTCAGCGGAATGTTTTTCATTTATTTCTCATACAAATCTGACTTAAAGAAATATAGTGGAAATCTCATGCGTACAGACTGTAAACGACAGTATTTTTACTGTCTCGGGCATTGAAAGCTAGGATATTAACATAATTTCCATATAGGCTGTACAGTAAATATGATTTATCCATCATAGGCAAGGAAATTAGCTCGATATCCATCCGGGCCCGTAAATAACAGGCAACGTTTGGTGTGGTATAATGGGCATGTGGCTAACGGCCATTTTGGCGGCATTTGCAGCTGGCGGTTTGAGGAGATAATGGCATTGGTCAAGTGTAGCGTGGTAGCAATAATGATTACATTGGCTTGACAAAGGTGTGCTCGACTCTGACACCCCTCCATTATGAGCTGATTTACCGGGGCAGACGTGGGGTGATGAATGACCTGGCAGAGCTTGCCCAGACACGCTGCAGCTGCTTTCAGTCACCTCTGTGAGCCTCGCATTCTTCAAAAACCCAGATGCCAAACGCATCGCAACGAGACACTTGACAATTTTGAAGTGTCATCAATTTATTAAATTTGCTGTGGATGTCCTCTATGTTAAATGTTTTGCCTCGCTTTATTCCAAAATAACGTTTGTACGGACCAAAAAACACACTGCAGTAAAGCGAGTGGAATTTCAGGTGACGGCAACACAGTGCTTGCCCTATCATTCACTCCACCCCTGTATCCTTAACCCATCTTCCCCTGGATTACCGTACGTCAGGGAGATCTTTGCTAAAAGCTCCTTTTCTCGCCTTAGTGGTCTCACTTCATCAGAGGCAGACGGTAGGATTCGATAAACGATGGTGCTAATCTGATGGCACAGACCCAGGGTTGCCAGCTCTGAGAGGCAGCTATTAAAGAAAAGGTCAAAGCAGTGTCGGGGCAAGGCGTCCTGTGTGCTCTCTGTATTGTATCATAGCGAAATGAAAACAAATGACAAGGAAGTGGAAGTGTTCACTGTCGTATACGGAGCTTCCTTACCGCAGTGCTGGGCCTTGCCCTGAATATGTCACCGCCCGAGGGAGCCCCCTCCCCTTCCTGTTTGGCAGCAGGCGGGGGGGTGTAGGAACTTCGGCTGGCGTCCATTTTAGTTGAGCTGGCAGGGTTAGACATCACCTGTGATCCAGTACCTGCAGTTATAGTGTCTGTACAGATGCAGTGAATTAAAATGAGTGCGGGATGCTGCAAGCGGGTGATGCTGTCCTTTTAAAACAAATTATTATTCCAGCAATGGCCTGCAGTGGTTGACGAGAACATCAGTCAACCTCCATGTCAGCCATTTTGAAAGTTCAGTCTGTGTATTAGGCTAGTGGTAATTTTTAGCAAATCATTTCATGACTTTACAGAGCTAAGAACAACAAAAAACCTAAAAAAAAAAAAACTAAAGAAATTATAGGTATGACATTATGAGGTTGTTATTGTCTCATAAATTATTAAATGAATATAAATGGCACACAAATAAAATAGATTTACCAATATTTTTCTTAACTTGCGAAGTAATTGCTTAACAAATTACAATAATTGTCTCCTCCAAAACAGCCATTAAAAAAGACAGTAAACCGGAATATTCTATGCGATAACTGTCATTTAACAAATAATGATGTTCATGACCAGTCTTCTCTTTCAGCCATGAATTCAAACATCTCGATTGCAAAGATGGTTGAACATAATTGTTTTCCATAATAATTTGCATTAATTATGACATTGGCTCAGGTGGTAAGAGCAGTCGACTGGTCGGTTCGATCCCTGGCTGTGTCAAAGTGTCCCTGAGCAAGACACCTAACCCCCAAATGCTCCTGATGTGCTGGTTGGTGCCTTGCATGGCAGCCAATCACTGCAGCAGGACAATGATCCAAAACATACTCCCACTGGCTAAATAACAGACTAAAGGCAAAAAGCCCCGAAACAGGGCTGCATCACCATTACATTACATTACATTAATGGCATTTGGCAGATGCTCTTATCCAGAGCGACGTGCAGTTGATTAGACTAAGCAGGAGACAATCCTCCCCTGGAGCAATGCAGGGTCAAGGGCCTTGCTCAAGGGCCCAACGGCTGTGCGGATCTTATTGTGGCTACACTGGGGATTGAACCTCATCTACCAGTCATCTACCTTAACCACTACACTACAGGCTGCCCACCAGGGAAGACATGCAGCATATGGTGGTGTCTATCGGTCGTAGACTTATGGCAGTCATTGACTGCAAAGTAGTAGTTTATTTCAGTTTGTCCAATTACTTTTGGTCCCTTAAAATTGGTGGGGACTATGTATAAAAAGGGCTGTAATACCTTCATGGTTCACCCAATATGGATGTAAAAACCCTCAACTAAAAACTGAAAGTCTGCACTTTAGCCACAGTGATTGTTTTATTTAAACTGTTTGCTGAAGTATGGAGTAATAACAACAAAAATGTGTCACTGTCCAAATACTTATGGACTGCACTGTACGTCTCTCCCTCCAGTTCCAGTGCAATTTATGGCAGACTCTGTTGTCAACAGGGTATGATAAGAAAATGTATGGCTCTTCCTGATCATATCTGAACTTCAGATTATGTAAAGCGAGGCTAGAATTATTGTTGAATATTTCTTATCTTAGCTTTTTTCCCCCAAACCAGGTCAGCCCCAGCACACTGAGCTGAAGCAGGACTAAGCCAGCAGTTTGACGTTTGCCTCTCACATCTCAATTAGGCTAATGGCTCAAATGAATAGAGCTGTATTTCTCTTCTATTATTTTGACTAGTTTTTTCCATTTGAGGTGTGAATGAAATGCAGAATCTCTGTTGTACCCCAGGTTTGTTTTAACTGCATGGGTTATACCACTTGTATGTTTTAAATTGTTTTCTTTTTTTGTCTTCGCTTAGTTCTATAACTCTCAACCTCATCCTAAATTGAAAGTCATCCTATCATATGTATGAATCATAGGTATTCCAGTTTCAGACGTCAATTTTTTTTCAAAAATCTTCCCCCAATCCTAAATAACTAAAATATAAATGTAATCCCTGTTTTAAGTTGAATGTTAATCGTTGTCAAAGGTAAACATTTCAATCCTCTCCGTGTCAGGCTGGTGATTGGTTCCAGTTGGTTGGGATGACAGCTCATAGACCTTGTCAGTCAGTTGTGTTCATACCAAGGAATTACTTTTGGTCCAAGCCTTTTCACCGTCTCTTTAGGAGATAGGAGACCTATTATTGTGCCCGCTGGACCATGGTCTTAACAGCGGGCTCCTTGGAGACAGGAAGCAGGATTGGCTGAGCAGATTAGCTCTGAATATACTCTTCTTCAATACCTGAAGTATCAAGACAGGGTTTCTTTCAGTTCTCACTTGAAGCAATTATGAAATGTATTGTCAAAAAATCTTATGAAATAGAAGTTTTATTTAAAGTATCCTTCAGTCTAACTGGCAGAAGTTTCGTTTATTTCCCTCCTGTAGAGAGATGCGTGACAAGCTGGCATTAATAATTCTGAACACAGTCTGTTTCAAAACCCCTGATATTTAAGGTTTACAATAATCACTCAAATTCATCAACTAAATTTCGATTGCTTTTAATGTTTTTCTCTTTGCCTCTAGCAAAGCAATATCAATTTAACATTTGTTGTTGCAAGTTTATTATTATAAAAACAATGGGCTTGCTTTATTCACACTATATTATATAAAAATGCTTGCTTCTTTGACATAACCCTAATAATATTTTAGTTTTCTTCTGAACTACTGTCTATATTGTAATTGTCAGTGTTGTACACGCAGTGAGTCTAATTAATTAGAATACCTAAATCTGGGTGATAACCTCAAAATACTTATGTTATGCATGAGCTATTGCAAATTAATAACAGATAAATAAATAAAAACAATAACTAATAATATTGTATATTACTTTACAGAGAATACAGCAGGGGATTTTGAACAATGAATTTAACAATCTCTTGTATTTGTCAGACAACAAGGCATGTTTAGATGAGACATTTAATGGCTACATTCATATAACTGCAGTCAGGGTCAATTGACAATTGACCTTTGATAAAGATGCTCACATAATGATTCAATATTATCAACCAAAATAAAATTTTTGAATTGATACAATGTTTTTACAACAAACTAATGATTTCACAGTTATTGGTGTGAGTAGTACTTGGTGTGGTCTCCCCTGTCAAGAATAATGGCGGAGCCTTTTCCTGTAATGTTTTATAAGGTTGGTGAATCCTTAAAGATCCTTGATATCCTTACTGTAGGTGCCCTATTTTAACCTCAATGGGACATTCCTGGTTAAATAAAGATTAATAAATAAATAAATGTACATAAATACTTGTGCAAATCAAACAGGGCTGCCAGACTGGGGAATGTGTAAGGGTTTGAGAAGTTTTTGCGTGCGTATCTGTGGCAGTGGATCACGTTGCACACTGGGGGTTACACAGTGGCATGGTGAATAGTCTTATGAAAATATGTATGCCGGTTGACGGAAGATGGCTGTTTTAAAGATTATTTTTTGGAGGATATAAAAACCGCAGGTATCTGCCAACGCTGAAAATGAAGGCAGACTGTGATATAGCAGTGGTGAATTGAAATTGAATTCTATAGACTGGATTGTCCGGGGGATGGAAAAAGGGAGAAATCTTTCAAATTGCAGAACAACTTTGTGGAGGCTGAAATGCTTTAACATTAGTGCTATGGAGTGAGCTTTTATAACACCAATTTCGGTGAACTTTGTTGAACTTTTAAAAGGTTGTTTCACATACAGTAGGCCAGGGCTACTCTCAACTCCACGTCCAGCAGGCCGCAGTGTCTGCAGGTATTTGTTCCTACAGTGTGCCACACCACCTGATTTAATTCATTATCTTACCTGCTCGGTTCAGATAATAAGCTAATTAATAAAATCAGGTGCAGACACTGCAGATGCAGTAGGCCAACTGTGTAAAAGTCTTTGTTGAACTTTGAAAAGGTGGTTTCACATACAGTGGGCTTACTGTGTAAAGGTCTTTGTTGAACTTTGAACAGGTTGTTTCACATACAGTAGGCCTACTGTGTAAAAGTGTTTGAACTTTGAAAAGGTGGTTTAAAATACAGTAGGCCTACTGTGTAAAAGTCTTTGTTGAACTTTGAAAAGGTTGTTTTACATTCAGTAGGCCAGTGTGTAAAAGTCTTTGTTGAACTTTTTAAAGGTTGTTTTTGTGACCACCCTTCACATTCAAAACTGCATTAATTATCTTGCTGTAGGTACAATGTCCAGTTCCACAGTTCTTCTGCAGACTTTGGCTCTGTTGCTTGCTTTTGACTATCCAGGTAATCCCTGACAGCCTCGATCACATTTTTATCTGAAGAGTGGTCTATTACTTAATATGTTACTTTTTAAACCCTTTTTTTCTCTTTCTCTTTAATTTCTTTAGAAATTTGCTCTTTTCTACTGACCAAATTTATATAATAATTCAGACCTAAAATGGTCAAAAAGCTCAACTGAGTTTGACCTACCACTTCACTTCACTTCACTTTTAATTTACAAGAATGATGAAAATAATCAGTGAAAAATATCATCCGATCTGATTTGGGAGGCATTGCCGTGGTATAAAGTAGAGAACATACAGTTCGTACAGCCACCAGATTTTATAAGGAATCCCGCAATTGTGCTGATTCTCAGGCAGCTTGCACAACGAAGGTACTATCTCATTCCAGGATGCATTTTACGTTCCATTCCAGTACAAATCGGCACTTACCAGTGGAATATGAGCGCAACATCTGTCCGCGTGAAGAGGGGGAAATCGCTTGCGGCGCGTTAAATGATTGCTTTTAATTAGTTGTGCTGGAACAGTAATAAATGAATTAATAAAAATAAACGGTGTTGTAAGGAAATGGCCCTGTTTTTATCCGTTACGTTACAGTGGAAGCCTCAGCCCGCAATGCAAAGCAGCTGGGCACATTTAACATTTACAGTCCTCTCCACTTCAGTGCTGATTAATGGTGATTTACTTATAATTGTCGCGAGAGCGCTGCTATGGCAGGGGGACGATGGGCGAAATAACCCAAAGGGCTTCCGCTCGCATAATCACTTATTGTCGACTAACTACCGATTCACTCTTTGTGAGAGTGCGCACCTTAACGCGAACACTTCTCCATTAAAGAACAGGAAACATAACCCCGCTAAAAGATTACATCAATTAAGAGTGCGTCACTTGCCACTTATAACCGTTCAGTGATTGGTTCGCAATTAATGAAAGGGGATAGAGGTGATAAAAGAAAGCTTAATTCTGCTGATCCGCTGTGACCCTCTGGATAAAAGACAACATTCATCTCAATTAATCCCTTGTTTTGTGGCCTGCCCCCCTACTCCCTCCCCCCCCCCCCCCCCCGCTAAAGCGGCTTTTGCCTTAAATGCGTTGTCTGCAACTAATGTACCAAATGTAGGAGAGTGGATTAATTGACGCAATTTGCGAAGTCCCCACCTTGAAGCGTATTGGATAAGAGCATTACTGGCTTTGAGCGGACACTACTGTGAATAAGTAAGTCCAGGCAGCTAAAGCTGTTTTAAATACACCGCGCCCGTCTTGTTTTTTTCCACGTGAACCGAGTTGAACCGCAAACACCATTTCCCCCGGGTAAACAAAGGCGCGAGGGCCGAGTAAATAGCGGGTGACACGCACGGGTCGCGTCAATCCGCGTCTGCCAAAACGACGGCGATCCGTTTGGGCGTTCGCCATCCGAACGGGGTTGCGCAGTTAACCGCCCAGCTGTGCCGGGATCTCCGAAAATGACCAGCCGGACATGGTAATTGCCTTTCGGAAGGGAAAACGGAAAAAGATCTGGCTGCGAAGCACGGCCCCGGAGAAAAAATGAGTAGCGCTCAAAGCGGGGCTGGGGTTGGTAGTGTGGAGGAGAGCGGACGTGGGATTGGGCTGGCCCCGCGTCCCAGAGGCCTACCTCACGCGGCGTACCGCACACGGCATTTTCACAGACCCCGCCACCGCGGTGAGACGCAGCTGAGGTCGGGAGGCGCTGAGGTGCGGCGGTGATGGCGCTCGTGCACGCTGAGCCTCTGAGCCGTTTGCTATCCGTTCCCATGTACTCTATTACACTGTACTTTACTCACAAAGTGGCTACAGGAGCCTGTGTGCTGGAGTGAAGACCGAAAAACAGCGTGATGGCAGAGGCTGTGGAGCGCTCTGGGAAACACAATGCAGGTTTCTGATTCAGGTGGGAGCAGTGCTGCTGCTGAAATAAAAACTGCTCAAGCTAGGTTTGGAAACAGCTGGTAACTGGTGACCAGTTCAGACCAGCTCCCAGCTGGATAGGGTTTAGCTGGTTGACCAGTTCAGACCAGCTCCCAGCTGGATATGGTTTAGCTGGTTGACCAGTTCAGACCAGCTCCCAGCTGGATATGGTTTAGCTGGTTGACCAGTTCAGACCAGCTCCCAGCTTGGCATGGTATGTCCAGCTCAAGCTATGTTTTGAAATGTCATAGCACCAGCTCAGACAAGCTACCAGAACTAGCTAGTCGACCAGCTCATACCCAGCTAGACCAGCTTGGACATGCTGGTTGACCAGCTCATACCCAGCTAGACCAGCGGATGGCTTTTGTTTTATTTTGACGCAGCCTTAGCCAGGGTGTTGAAAATGTCATCTGGGCCACTGTCCCTGATAAGAATGAGCTGGCTGTGTTTGGTGATAGCACACTCAACAATTAGCACGTTATTTTTTCATATTTCTGGTTTCTGGTAGCTTCACCGTGAACACGATAAATCCAGAAAACGGCTCCCTCGCCTTCGTCTAGCTTGCACCACGGAAGATGTCCTCCTCTTTTTCCTGTCTTTTTTGGGTGTAAACCTGCATTTCCACCGTATTAATTTTTAAACAAGCCACCTCAGGCCACCCCAGAAACGTTTTCCAGGGAGACGGATAAAAGAGCGGAACGGGACGGATGATGGATCCTTATCAAGCGCTATTGTTCGGCGAGCGGGCGGGCTTTTAAGTGGTGAGTGTTGATTTTTAGAGGATTCAAATCCCCGAGAGGAGTCTGTTTCTGTCTAAAACTGTCTGAAGCGCTCAAAATTGTGGGAGAATGACAAGCGGCAATCATGCACTTAAGGGTAGAAGCGATATTCGAAAAGCAGACTCTCAGGAGAGCTTTAGAGGAGCTTAGCGGCAGTCTCTACGGGTCCTTCACCTTGGGCACTTTACGTTTTGTCCGGTTCTAATAGGAGCTCATTCTGGGCATCGCGCGGCCCCATTCACAGCTCGACTGGGCCCTGCAGAGAGAGGGCGGTCACATGACGTGTGGGTGAGAACATCGGAGGGGGCATGAACCCCAGCTGCAGTGAAACTTCTGTTGTTCCGCATGGTGATTAATATAGGATTCATATAAGAAAAGAGTACATTACAGATTGAGAATGGGGTACACAAAAAAAAAATACATATATTTTTTAACGGTGCAAATGGGGTACTGCAGTACTACAGTACAGTATATTCAGTAATTGCCCTTGGGTTTGTTACGACTGGCTCATTTTAGTCGTGAACAGGAAAATGAGACACGCGACAACAGGGTTATGGGATAACCAATTATTTATTTCAAGTAAGTTACTATGGGGTATGAGAGATCAGTATGACGGCAATGTTGCATGTAGTCTGTGTTGCAATGTTGAGGATGCAAAAATCCAACCAAAAATGTCTGTCCTATGACAGGTGTGATATTTACTGCCCCCTAAGCAGCAACACTGGAGCTCCTTTAACCCGGAACTAACTAGCTCCAGGTGCCACTTGTAGAGGGACCACGGCCACCAATAAACCTGTTGTTAGGCAAAAAGGGAAAGCGTTAAAATGGAGCAGGATGGCGTGACAGGTTGTACTGTACTCTTGGTGTGTGAATTCTACACAATTATCACTTTGGATAAAAGTGCTATATAAATGCCAGCCATTTACCATTTACTGTTCAGGAACTTGCAGAATTGTCTTAGAAGAGCCACATGAACATGAGAGACTGAATGTGAATGGTGATGTATCCTCAAAGAATTGTGATATTATATTTTTATATTTTCATAACGCCTACCTCCACCGAGCCCGGGAGTGTAATAATGTTCAGTGAAAGTTACATGCATGATAATACCAAATATTAATTGAACCTCCAGGGGGAAGGAGAGCAAGCACTGATCTTTGACAACTGCGACTACCCTGTATATGTCTACTATACAAACAAAACAAAACAAATCAAGTATGACAGATTACACACTGAGATTGGCTTTCTTGTTTCTGAACATACACAGTACACATTGGAAGAGTGTAAAAATTAAATGGCAAACAAAGCTGCCTTTTCTCATCTCCGTAGTCAGTGTTTGAGATTTAAACTTATTGTCGTTGGGGGTGTGGTGGCAAAGATGCAGGTTCCAGTGTAGGGCTGAGCGATATAGCTATTGTGGTACATGAAATAGTTTTTAGCATAACAACTATAACAACTATCTCTGGCAGGTGGTGGTAGGTTTCGTTCCTTCTTTTCATCTTTAATCAGACTTGATGTTGGTTAACTTAACTACTAGTCCATACTGTAGCTTCTGTTTCTGTACTTGGGAGTGTGTGTGCATCGTGCATGTGTGTGTAGTCTTTTTGTACAGTACACGTGGGGCCCTTCTGATGGAGTAGTGCTGTTCCCCCTAGAGTCTGTGCTGGTCTTCAGATCCCCATGTCCCTTTATAGAAATAGATACCTGGTGCTCTGCCCATTGCTCTGCTTATAAAAGCTACAGCATCTATCATTGCTTGGTTGAACAGTTTTGGTTGTTCTTCACAGGACACTTTTCCAGAAGACGACCTGCATTAGGTGGAACATTTTCCAACAAGGAAAAAGACAGGCAGAAATGATGGGAAATCTTCTGGGAGAATCTTCTGGGAGAATGCTTAGCTTATATGTTTCTCTTCATATCATAATAGCAGAGGACTATTATGCTCAATGCTGTGCGAATGGAAATAGATAACCAGTAGCTTAATCTGATATTTGATAACGTGCCCACATTTGCTCTTGCTACTCTTGAGATGCTGTTTCACAGGGATATTTCCTTTTTAATATCTGTTTATAATAGTGTGTTTGCTAATGAAAGTAAGTCACTGAAGGGCAAAAGCGCTGTCTCACTAGAGAGCAGGATCAACAGCCTTTGGGTTGCATATCCCCAGTTTGGCACAATACCAGCCAGGCAATCCCTAGCATACCATCAAATATTCACTAACATGGGGGTTCACACGCCTCAGAATATTTATCTTATATTCCCATATTTCATATAATATATCCTATGAAACACCACTGCCCGGTTTACAACAGATCACAGACATTTTTTTAAATTATATGTACATATAAATACCTGTCTTATTGTAGGTCCAGAAGGCATCATAAACTTAACCCCATGTACTAATGGTTAAATTGCCACAGCACGTTTAAGGGGCGTTGCAATTAACATTCAGTAACCTAGTATACTGTATCTGCACGGTGAACAAAAAGTTTATTTACCAATGTTTAATGCGGTGTGGAACAGTCGATACTGCTACTTGTGGAGTGAACACTCCCCCCCCACAGAAAGCCAGCCAAAGCCCCCATAGGCTTCGGATGATACCTGGATTAGTTCCAGGCCGCTAGCAGGCTCTGACACATTATCAAATGCCAGCAAAGGTCAGATGCTTTTACAAAAGGGTTTAATTAAATAAACTTGATAATTAATGGATTATTGAGCTTGTTCGAGGGATGGCCATGCATGCATGAGTACAGGCAGAAGTGGGGATTTTCACCGCAAAATGAGGAAGAACATCGACAGCGTCAGCCAGGCAAGGACCGGGCAGTTATTAACCCCCTCCCTGCCCCCCCCCCCCCCCCTACCCTGCCACCACAAAATGGTCGACAGCTAGGTCGGACATGAGGTAGAGTTTAATTACCGCTTGAATTGAGAAGAGAGTGGGGAAAAATATCAAATAATTCTCTGTGTTTTTACCTAGAAGGCCATTTTCAAGGGTGACAGCCCTGAAGTGGCACCATCGGTCTGAGGTTCCCAGTCAAGCATGAAAGTAACGGAGTGGCAAAAATAAATAAGTCTCAGTAATGTTGAGAACTAATCTTCCCGAGTGCCGTATTGGGCTGATCCGTGTCAGCCGTGCCGTGAATTTGCATGTCCCAGACATCGCCCTGGTCTCAGCGAACTGGCCTGGAGCCTGGGTCCGGTAAGTATAAATGTCGTGGCGGAAGCAATTCCCCCGTGTCTTTGTTCTCTATAATGAGAACGGTGCAGATACCATCAAGAGCGGGGTGGAACAGAGACCTCTGCCTTCCTCACTCCCAAACGCCATCTTAATACTCGCTTTGGGAAGGCAGGTTTAAAATATGTAAATGTACAAATAAAATACGACTGCAGGCAGGCACCTCTGCGAAGGCCGCTTTTGTTTTATAATGGGTACTGAGGAGCAAAGTTATAAATAATAAGCTGTATTGAGCTTGTTGTTGTAAAAGCTTGTTATTGTACTTGTCCTGACAACCAGCTTCCATATGTATCTCCCCCTGTTAGAATGTAAAATGTAAAGAAAAAAAAAAGAAAAGTCCCTTGTGTATTCTCATTGCCTTTTACTTTCTGCTAAACCACGGCTAAACCGCTTGTTATCCGATGTCAACCCTGCGCTGCACTACAATAGAAACTGTCGTAAAAAAAATGTGTTGACAACATTTTGTTACGGTGCAACACCAGCAAAAATGAAATGTAAGTTGCAGCTTACATGATACGGTGGTTTGTTATATTCCAGTCAACAGTCAATGTGTGGAGACCCCAGAGGCAAGAAGTGAAATGTAAGTAAGAAAAATCATTTATTTTTCTGGGGTGAACTCACCCGGCTCGGATGTGTGAGTGCTGTATCGCGTTTCTGTGGACAGCTCTTTTTTGTTGAACAGTGTGTTAAATTAGGAGTAAGCAACAGATGAAAAAGGGTTGGTTCACATTTGGGCATTAAAGTGAGAACTAGTTGTTTTGAGGTGTCTGTTAATTTGTTGTTTTCTAGTTCTAGCTCTCTTATGTCACCCCACATAAATCTAAGGTAGCGGTTGTCAAGGCCCGAGTTGTGCTTGATGCATACAAAGTCGGTGTTGCAAATAGCCGTCGCTTCATTTTGTGGTTTGAAATTGTTGTTGTTGTTGTTGCTGCTTTTCCCTCTCAGGCAAGTCAGAGTTGTTAAACGCAAGTCTGCTTTCCCCCCCTCCCTCGGTTGTTTCTCACCTGTGGCTCCTTTTGATGCGGAGCCTGCCTACGTGCATCGCTCCGGACACGGTCCTCCTGTCCCACGCTGATATTAAATAACGGATTTCCTCGTTCTGCGTTGCGCATGCTAACGAGCTAACGGCTCTTGAAAAAAACGATTCTCCGGAGAGAGCGCAGCCAGAGCCTAACCCCGTGCACTGGATCTATCTGTCACCCTTCCCTGCAGACAAATGTGGGCACGCTGCCATCGCTAAAAAGAAAGCAGTCAGTCATTGCAGCCATCTTGTGTATTCTGTTTCTTGGCAACACCGCAAAAAAAACAAAAGAGCAACAACAACAGCGTGTCACATGCCCGACTCAGGACTGGTGAGCGTTCGCGGCCGCGGTTTGACGGATGAATCCGGAAATCTCTTTGACGTTTGCGACGCTGGGTGTGTTCCTGAACGTCGCGGAGTGAAGGTTTAAAGTGATCAATGTGTTATTTGTGAACAGTAATAACCCAACTGCCAAGACTGTGGAAACGCCAGCCATACGAGTGGGAGTCACAGAGGACCGGGAGCTGCAGAAGCTCCGTAGTGTGAATTCCCTGTGTTTGGCAGAGGCCCAGTCCCCTGACTGTACTACTGTGAGACTTTGGGCTTTTCATGAGCTCCCGTTCGGACAAAATGAGAGCAGCCGCTATGAATGAATGCTCTTTGCAGAAGCTGAGGAGCAAATCCCAGGCTGTTCCTCACTCCAGGCGTGGTGTATTCATACTCATATTCTTATTAAATAACTTTTTTAAATGTACCTACTTTTAGTAGCTATTCTTCAGCGCTGCAAGTCATTTTCGTATGCAAATACACAGAATGCAACACACACAAGAAGGCTATACTGCATTTAACGTGATAAAATAAGAACACATAATAGGAACCAATTCCACTGCACATGAATTATGTGTGAAAATAAAGCAGGACGTTCATTTTAAAACGTATTTGTAGCCGGTAATTGTTGTGTAAATCTAAGAAAGGTGTCGCTCGTCTGGTTCGCTGTGCATTATATATGCGGCTACTGCGTTCGAATGCGTGTTTTAGTTGTCAGTTTCTTGTTTATGGGTTTTCACAATAAGATAGCTCTTTTGTTCCCAGCTCCTCCTGTAGGCCTCTACGGAGGAGTGCAGTTTAGTTCCATTCACTCACACAATGAACAGCACCGTATATCACCTGTGAAGTCATGTTAAGTATTGGCACCATACTGAATAGGTCAATAAAAACCTTTGGTGCAGTGTAAATGGATGCTGTGTGGTCTGGCAGGGTACTTGTTAGTCCTTTTATTCAGCACTCTAGCCGTATTTGCTTACTTCAGGTACTTTAAAACACAGCTAGTGTGCGGTGAGCTCTCTGGCACAAAATGGCTGCCGTGCAACTCCCAGATGGGTGCTACACATTGGAGATGGTTGAGGTGAGTTTCCCCCTCATCACTGTAACCGTTTGAGAGTCCAAAAAAAAAAGATCTAATGATCTATCTTGCTGCAGTATCTACAACTGATACATTGACTATATATCAACAACATGAGTAGTGTTGTTCGTTTATATGTATGAACCTGTATAGACACCTGAGTATACAACTACCAAGTCCCTGTATAACTTTGCTTAAGTTTGTATTAAGTATAATACATAAAGAATTAATAAAAGGGATTGAGCTTACTATAATTAGGCTGCAATGTTTGAACTTACTTTGCGGCATCAGTGCCACTTCAAATGCACACCTCTCTGGCAAACAAACTGAACGTAGCATTATCACATCCGTCCATCATATCAGTTGGAAACTTCACCGATGCTAATAAGTTTACTTTTAGCAAATTTATTCCAGTTATTTTTGTGTGCCAAGATGTTTATTTTTGGCCACGCGTCAGATATGGATCTGATTGTTGATTTCGACGGAGATGATGAATAAAGCTACTTGCGATGTTTTGAGTTCATTCCGCGTTTGACCTTTCGGGACAGAACACTGGCTGTAAGTGAAATCAAGGAAATGGATCACCTGCGTGCCTACACAATACTGTGCATCCATCTTAATGTGCGAAGTGTGTGTGTGCCTTTAGATGAATTATATATCTGTGACCCAGATTTATCAAAATAAAAAACAACCTGAAGAAAGAACTCATCGTGCCTGCAGTTCGATCGTGAGGGAGTTTTTCCCCCTGCAAATTATAATCAACACCATGTCAAATTCAATGCAATTTCTCTCTCTCTCCCTCTTTCCCTCTCTCTCTTACTTGCTCTCCCTCCCTCACTCTCTCCCTTACTCTCTCTCTTTCTTTTACTCACTCTCCCTCCCTCAATCTCTCTCTCCCCCTCATATTATTTGAAGTTTTATTTTTATACTTTATCTGAATATAAATAGTACATCTATACAATTCATGCACAAAATAAAATGCTTCAACTCAAATTTTATTTGTAGAGCACTTTTTACAGAAGACTGTCAGAGACACTTCAGAGTAACAAGGGCAACAGAAAAAACAGTCCTGAACTGTTTCGTGTCCTGAACAATGAGGACATCCATAGTGGGGAGGAGAAGAACCTACCCAATGGAGGAACCTGGCCAAAGAGGAGCCCATCTTTTGCTGGGCAGTAAGGTGTAAAGGTAGGATGGATATAAAAAGAAATGCAATGAGAGATCTATCACAGGAATTGAAATTGGTTGAGCAGGTTACAGATGAGGTAATAACCTAGCTGGGAAAGCAGAAAGTCGAACTGAGGGGACGTATAATGAGCAGTGTAGAGAGGCAGGGTGACGCGTCTGTACCTCTGGGATGTGTGAAGTGTGGGCATGAACCAGGGGAGGAACAGGGCTATAGTCCATGAACCAGGGGAGGAACAGGGCTACAGTCCATGAACCAGGCGAGGAACAGGGCTACAGTCCATGAACCAGGCGAGGAACAGGGCTATAGTCCATGAACCAGGGCAGGAACAGGGCTACAGTCCATGAACCAAGGGAGGAACAGGTCTGCAGCGGTCCCATGAACCAGGCGAGGAACAGGACTGCAGCGGGGGACAGGGCAGGAAGGAAAAAGAAACAAAAAAAAACAAAGACGCAGTAGGTTGGGTACTGCAGAAACAATGCTTCTACTGGATGCACATTTCATAATTTATAAACTATTCTGAGAAAAATAAGATTTGTTCTGGACACAAGACACTACTCAAAATCTAATTCCAGTATAAGAATATATACTTTCATATCGTTCTGCTATGCCTGACTGACTTGTCAGGGGTCTTGATAGGCTTTGCGTCTGGGCTGATGGGTTTGTTTATCCATTACAGCGATGACACATGCAACCCGCTGAGACATGCTTGCCAGATGCCAGCGTTTACAAGGGAGGCACTTATATTTAATATTTTAATGACGGAGCAGGGGATTACATCTGACAAATATCCTGAGTGCGTTCCAAAATGAGCATGTCTTGGCTTTTCCTTCCAAGGATTTGCCTTGGCGAAGTTTCTCCTCCTTTGTGGAGCCATCGGCTTTGTGAAATCTCCGCCGTTTCACGCGTTTTCTGATGCAATATCTCCAGCAGAAACGATGCCTGGTGTCACTTCAAAGACACATCTGCAAATATGATGATCCCCCCCGCCCCACGAATGGTGTGCAGAGGCAGTACACTGCTAGGGGTCAGAGACACAGCGGTGCATTGTGATATTGTGTTCTTTTATTTCCCCAAAACAATGCTTGAAAAAGAGCTAATTAGAGGACCCTGAGTGGTTAAAGAGGGAGGGAGGGAGGGAGGGAGAGAGGGTAGAGGGGAGGGAGTAGAGAAGAAAAGAAAGACAGAGGCACAGACAGAGAGAGAGAAGAGAAAGAGAGAGAGCTTAAATTACCTTCATACATTAGCAGCTTGGCAGAAGGAATGTTACCACAACACTGCACTTCCTGGGGCTCGCAGGGTTTTCAAAAGCGTTGAGTTTCTATAGTCTCTATGTACACGAGCTTATGCACAGCACCTGGGGTTCTACTCAAAGCACAGCAATATTGAAATTTGTCATTTGCACTGGTGTTTCATATTTTGAAAAATAAAAGTTGGAAACACTGCGCAGCATGACTTACCTTAGACAACATACAGTTATTTTCATGTGGATCAGAATAGCTGATATCGTTATTTAGCTTTTTTTTTATCTTGCTCAATCTTCTTTGCATTTAGCTTTTTGTTTTGTATTTGTCCCAATATATGTGTTCTTTTTTTGGGGGAAATTACTCCGCTTCAATCTGCCCACAGACTGAAGCAGTTCCTTTTTTAAAACTTCATCGGTGGATACTAGCAGCTGTGCTGTTTCCAGCCCGAGCTCATTTATATACCAGTCACATTCCTCAGGCGTCACAGATGTTAGCCTTGTCTATTTGCTTTGCAGAGTTTACAAAGACTATTTTGCAGTCTGTTCTGACCGCATCCGTTTCATGCCAGTTTGAAAGTACGCTATGCGCATTTCGGTGAAAGGTTTGCTGGAGTATACAGTATCTGTCTTTCGGGTTAGACTGCTGCATTTTGAAAGAGCACTTCTTTTGGACTGCCATCTTGGTTTTCCTCCCACCTCTCACACAATCGCCATTTTAACACCAGACAAGGCGAAAGGACCAGTTTCAACTATGGGACTAAGTTTTTCAGATTTTAAGAATTGTATCTGGGTGTTTAAAAACAAATTATATTCAACACTATTCTGTTGTATAATTAGTGCATACAAAGGATCATTAGAGCATTTAGAGAACAGGTCAGATAAGGTACAATTCAAAGGACTCGTCGCCAGCCATGCGCATCAAGTCTAGTCCACGCGGTAAATAGGCCAACTCAGTAATGAGTAATAAGGTATGCAACTACAGTACCAAGGTAAATAGAAGTGTATCAGCCCTAGATTAAAGTACAGCTAGTGGGCTGAAAGATTAAGACAGGAGATAAACAAGTGATAATAGATTATTGCACACCCGCAGAGGACTTATAGCTAATCAGGGTACAGTGTGAAGAGATGAGTCTTGAGACGGGCGGAAAAAGGCCAGTGACTGAGTGGCAGTCCTGCTTAATAAAAATAATGCAGATTCATTCAAATAAACATCCTATTTGTTACATCTAATTGCAAATACACTCAATGAGCACTTTAGTATGTATTTATTAGACCTATTTGTTTAGACTTTTTAAGTCTTCTGCTGCTGTAGCCTATCCACATAGAGGTTTGATGTGCTGTGTGTTCAGAGATGCTCTTCTGCATACCACTGTTGTAATGTGTGGTTATTTGCGTTACTGTCACCTTCCTGTCAGCTTTGACCAGTCTGGCCCTTCTCCTCTAATGTCTCTCATTAACAAGGCGTTTCTGTCCAGAGAACTGCTGCTCACTGGATGTTTTTTGTTTTTCACACCATTCTGAGTCAACTCTAGAGACTGAGAACCCCAGGAGATCAGCAGTTACAGAAAAACTGAAACCAGGCTGTCTGGCACCAATAATCATTCCACGGTCAAAGGCACGCATTTTTTTTCCCATTCTGATGGTTGATGTGTACACAGAAACACAGAAACATGCTCCCCTGACCCGTTTCTGCACGGTTCTATGCCTTGCACTGCCCACACGATTGGCTGATTCGATAATCACGCGAATAAGTAGGTGTACACGTGTCCCTAATAAAGTGCTCAGTGAGTGTATTATTATTAGTATCGTGTATATTATGATTCCCCAGGTGCTATTGTCCAGAGTGACATCAAGCAGAGCTTGTATAACTACACGAGCCCAGCCAAAGGAATGAAGTGCAACATCGGCTGGCTCATGGAGCCTCATGGCTGGATTGGAGTTGGCTGTAGTGTCCTCGTCTGGTTGAGCACCTTCTTCTTGTCTCTGTGGGTTGATTGAGCCCCTGTAGCCTGCTCATGGAGCCTCATGGCTGGGTTGGAGTTGGCTGTAGTGTCCTCGTCTGGTTGAGCACCTTCTTCTTGTCTCTGTGGGTTGATTGAGCCCCTGTAGCCTGCTCATGGAGCCTCATGGCTGGGTTGGAGTTGGCTGTAGTGTCCTCGTCTGGTTGAGCACCTTCTTCTTGTCTCTGTGGGTTGATTGAGCCCCTGCAGCCTGCTCATGGAGCCTCATGGCTGGGTTGGAGTTGGCGGTAGTGTCCTCGTCTGGTTGAGCACCTCCTTGTTGTCTCTGTGGGTTGATTGGGCTCCTGTGGTCGGCCTGCACCAGCTGTGCCTGGAGTGTACTCCTGCTGGGTGGTGGATGTGCAGCTCAGCTGGTGGACTGGAGCTGAAGCTGGCTGAGAGGGAACTGAGGGCATCAGCTTCAGAAGTGACAGCTGGAAGATCGGCGTGATAGCCTTAAAACCTGCCCCGGGTGAATTTCAGTTCATGACACATGAGTAGTTTATTATCGTTATCACGGTTGATTTTACCCTGTGTATTTTGCTGCGTATAAAATAAAATGCTTTGGTAAACGTAGTCCATTGGTGAACAGTACTGATGTTGTGTTCTGTGTTCTAGGGTTGACTGTATAATTTTATTTTATAAACATGTGCTTTTTTGATTTTTTGACATCCTAGGACATTCAGAAAAATACAGAAAAAGAAAATCAAACAAAATTTTTAACCAAATTTTCTCATGTTTAACTACATGAGTGTACATTTTATTCACAATCAAATGACTGTGCAGCGTAAGGAATCTTTCTGAAAATTCTAAGATCTTGCAAAGCAATTAATTCTCTACTCTCCGAAAGAAGTGAAATATACAAGACTCCTAGCAGGGTTCTAAAGAGAGAAAGCTGTGGTATGACTTTGGTTTTTTGTTAAATGTTAAACCTGCAGTGACTGCAGTGCACGTAGTTCTGAGTGGTTCGATTTTGCCTCACTACTGTTTTTCACTTCAGCCACCAGTTACCATGTATCAGATTGATAGCCTATATTCTTCATTTCAGTTTCTCAATCTCATTATCCAAAGCATGTATTGTGGCCCACATGAGGCTTACGATCATATTTTAAAGATGAGGAACATCACATTCACATCACCATCTCTCCTGATTAAATGCAGGTCTGGTTCAACTCTCACCTGTTGCACAACGAACGGTGAAAATATTACAGTATCTACATTAACAATATCATCCATTACCATGGACTACCTGGTGATTCATCACAGTGACAGCCTTCACACCAGCGTAATTCCCGTAAGAAACCGCGACGCCCCAACATAACGAAATCACAATGATTACATTAACCTACGTATGTGATGATCTTCTCACACCCGCGGCAAATGGACAAAATGGTGTCAGGGTCGCAACCTTTTGAGGGAGAGCGGGGGGGGGGGGGGGGGGGACCGCACGAGACGAGGGACGGACAGGCCGGCTTCCTCCGGGAGTGCTGCAGTGTGCCTAAATTAGAGGCCGCTGAAACCAAGGCTTCTATGGCGGTTATATGATAATCAGGCGCGGAGAAATCTATAAGCGCGATTGTGTTAGGGGAATGAGCCGCGGCAGGCGATCGTTACCGAGGCGCTGGGCTCGGGAGTCGTGTTGCATAAACCTCCGCTGAGCCCAAGACGTGCGAGACGCCCTGATTACCATTGATTCCTCTGCAAATGACTGGAGTTTGTCTGCTTTGATAGCGGCGGCCCATGGAGGGGTCCCGGGGCCTGGAATTACGTCTCCCGCTGAGGGCGGCTTTGTTTGAGGGTGCCATGGTGACGGCAGCCATGCTCCCGCTCCTCTTCTCTACTGGCTGCAGTGGGCTAATGCGCCTCCTTCTGACAGAATTAAGAAAGCAGGGATCTGCCATGTGCGCACAGTGACACACGTACGCACACCACGCACACACCCTCTTACACATTATTGGCATTACACTCTGTGCTCAGATACATGCATACACACACATGCACACACCCTCTTACACTCTGTGCTCAGAGACATGCATGCACACACCCTCTTACACTCTGTGCTCAGAGACATGCATACACACACATGCACACACCCTCTTACACTCTGTGCTCAGAGACATGCATACACACACATGCACACACCCTCTTACACTCTGTGCTTAGAGACATGCATACACACATGCAGACACACTCGTACATGCTTAGAGACATGCATACACACATGCAGACACACTCGTACATGCTTAGAGACATGCATACACACATGCACACACTTACACACTCCTACATGCTCAGAGACATGCAGCACACATGCACGCACACACACACACACACACACACACACAACACACACATATTCCTACATACTCAGAGACAGGCATATACCCATACACATACACATACACACACATACACATACACATGTGCAGTCGCACACATGGGCCTGTGCAATTAGCACACACACACACAGATACATACAGACGGACATACACAACTTCACGCCCTTTCAGTCTCCTGCGTCCCACAGGGGCCCAGTGGAGAGCTGCCTGTGTTCTTCCAATTAGGGCTGTGTTTCTGCAGGCTGACGGCTTACAGACCGGGGTCTGCATCGTTCAGCACGACACGCAGTGAGACTAGACAAAGAGCCTTTCTGTGTACCGGTCAAACCGCATCCAGCAGGACTGGATATGAGGCCAGCCAAGCAGCGCTGGCCGTGCCATTGATGTTTAATCTAAAATGTGTTTTACTGATGCACTCTGGGAAATAAAGTGATAGTGGAGGAACATTTTTTTTGCTCTTCAAGGATCACATTTCCCAAATGTACCCTGCAAGTAATGTAATGTTCTCTTTTGGTACAGATGAGTATGTTTTCTAAGCAAAAAAGGTACAAATTGATGATACAATTGCTGGCTAGGGGTACAACTTTATGTACCTCTAGGGTACCATCCCAGCAACAAGCATTTATACATTTTTAGGCACTTTTCATACATTTATTTCTGCAAGTCAAGAGTGATGTGTTCATGTCTGTATGTTTTTATAGCAAAAACATGCTTTGAAAATAGTTGTGTTCAAGAACACATTCTGAACGTTTGATATAAAGTTTATCCACAGTAAAAAAAAAAAAATGAAAAGTCACTATAGTTAACTAAGTCTTCAGTGAACAAAATAGCTTTGCATTCTTCTTCCGCATACGTAGGAATATTGTACAAATATACAGCTTCCAATTTATGTAAAGATTTTAATTTAATATTATGTAAAGCATTTCAACATCAATGATTTCAAAAATGTGCAAAATGTGCAAAAATGTGATGGGGCCGCTAAAAAGAAAATATTTTCCGCACTCTCATGCGTTGCATATTTTATAGATTCCTTTGATACGTATTGGCGAAAAATAAGCAGAAAGAATGGGATTGCTGTCCGCTCACCTGCCAGTGGCTGATGGAAATTGAATATGCAGCGTGACTGATGTGGTTCCCACTGACCCTGGCCCCCAGATTGTTTGCTTTCAGGCACAAACAGGCCCTGTGAGGATAATGCATCATTCGCCCACCCGCCCGCAGGAATCCGACAGCTCTACGGTTCATGTACTCCACATCACTAAGGGGGGAAAAACTACAACTCTGAGCCCAGATGATATGCGATAATGCTGGGAACGTACCATACTGAATGGTAATGCAGTGGCTTGATGGAAATTGGCTCATTATCTTTGGTAGATCCGTTTGGTCTTTTGTAGTTTTGTTCCTTTTTTTTTTGTTGCATCGGTAGTTTTATATGGCGAGCAATGGGGTGCTTGAGTGAAGAGAGCCATTTTGTTTGACAGAAGTAAACACGTACAAAAGGATGGTGTGAAACAAAATAGTCCTTAGGAGTGCAGAGAAATATAATGGCAGTTATTGTTGCTGTTGTTTCTTTATTTGTTTACCTTCGAATGTGGGGATAGTGGTGCAAGTCGGGATGTATTTTGGAGTCACTTCTTGCGTGTGTGTGTGTGTGTTGGGTACATATTGATAATTAAACATCTGCCTATATCTATTTTTAGGTTGTGATAGAGCTTGACATATATATATATGACATCAGCCATAACAGCAATTTTCCCAGTTAGGGGAATATTGTTTGATAATATTACCCGTGAGCAATGTCTGTGATGAATTGACTATAGACAGATTGTACTACAGTGGCTGAGAAGAACTCTCAACTGCAATACATAAAACAGATGAACAATTAACAAAACAGAGAAACAAATCTCAGAGCGAATAAATGACTCTGGAAATGTAATGGCATTTCATGAAACAAATGAACAAAATAGAAAAAACGCAATGATGTTTCAAAAAACAAACTGAAAACTGGAAAACACAACAGCATTTCACAAAACGATTTCACAGGACCAGGACCCTATTCCATTTACGTTGCTAACTCAGTTGACATTGGATGTCTGTGATGTCACTCAGGGATAAAAGAAGTGGGCTGGCTTCGCTGTCGTTATATTTTCCTCAGGTGCATGGGAAAGTCATTCATCATGCTGTGGATGAAAACTGCAGCCAGCGCTATGAGCGGCTATAAGCCTGAATGACCTGGTTAATAATGAACACCTCGGGCCTTCTGAATATGAAAATGTGATTTTACAAATGTATTATTGTGATTTGAAATCACAGGAACTCAACGATCACTCTATATTTATTAATTAGTAGTTATCCCATAAATACTCTTTTATAGTGTAACTATTGGTGAAAAAAACAAGAATAAGAAATGCTGACTGATTTAACTCCGACAATAGCCATCACTCACGTCATACGACGCAAGTTACTGCTCGCCATCTGGCTGTAAACTGAACAACAGACTTAATTTATGTTCAGTTTTCGTTTTCTTCATTTTAAGGAAAGTATTCCTTGAAATACTTTTATTTTCCCCCCAAGCGTGAATCAAGGTCCGTACACCTTAACACTACACAGCCTTGTTTTCTTTGTAATGCAACTAAATAATAAAAAGTAAATAATAGACTCTCTTATGAATCCCTCTCTCTCCAGAGTTTAATTAGGTGATCGAACAAAAAAAACAAAAGGGAAGGGAAGAAAAAGAATCAAGGATGTGTATTTCAAAGTGTCTGATGAAAAAAAAAAATGGAATTACCCTGCCTGCTGGGTATTTTGTGTTCTGCTGAATAACCCTGCCGTGTTACCGAGGCTTATGTGACCTTCGGAGTGTAGGGAGGAGAATGGCAGTCCTCAGAGGGCTTTTTGAGCCTGCCGAGTGGCGTAACATGACATTTATTTTTCCTTGCAAAGGAAGTGTACTTCCTGTCGTTACTCAAAGCCCCTCCGTAGCCGAGTAGTCGGCCATTGGGTGGAGTCGTGTGCTGGTGAACTGGAGGAGGCGTGGTTATGGCCTCTCCGATCTCACTGTTCACTGATACGGTTTTCCGTCGATTGTCATTTGATTCCATTTGTAATTTCTGGGATTCAGTTGACATTTGAATGAACTTTGACTAAAGTTAATCAGTCACTAAAAATATCTTGCCAAACTCAGTTTGCAGAAAACAAACAAAAGCAACAGATTCCCCCAAACGCGCTTTACCGGATGGGGGTGCCTTTTTAGCATTCTTTTTGATGGTTTTGAAGTGTTTTCCACACTGTTTCTGCGCACCAGGCGCTGTGTGTTTATCAGCCCTGGGCGCCCTGCTGTTTTTACCAAGATAGTGAGTTACTCCGGACCGGATCTGTGCCGGTACCGGCTGACTTTGGGCCAGAATCAGGGAAGATCCAGCCCGAGTCGCTTGCCTTTTTTTTCATTCTTGTCTCTGATGTGGGTTTGATTTTTTGTAGGTTCTATTGTAAACAAAGATGGAGGAGAAATTGTTTGCTGCAGCTGACACCATTTTAGGCCATAAATTTCCCAAAAGTTATGTTTCAGCTTGTTTTGAATCACTCCCTACAATAGCAAATAGCCCTCCACATATTCATTGTTTAAAAAAAATGATAAGCACACCAAACCTTTGCGAATGCCGTTAATATTGTTAAGAACGGAAGCAAAGTGATTGACGGGAATAGAGTGCGGTTGCCTAGCGACAGCAGAAAAGACGCATCCAGTGCTTTTTACAAAGTAGGCTTCATAAAATCATACATGTAGTGCAAGTTGCGTTTTCTAAAACTTGCAGGTCAGTGTAAATGAATGTTCCTTGAGTCCAGGCCTCTGGTAAGGTTTTTCAATAGGATGTGTAGGCTGTGTACTGTATCAGGGAATAAAAGGTAATTTTATGTTATTTTATTTATATATTATTAAACGAATAGGTCCATCAGTGGGCCCTATTTCGTTCTTGTCATTTAAATGGAAAGATGCAAGAGCCAGAGTTTTGAGTCAATAATGAAACGGTTATTACAGATAATTGCAAAAGTATTAGGGCAGTTACTGCAAATTGGTTGTTTGTTACTCAGTATTAATCATATTTGTTTTTCAAAACAAATTATGACTGAGACAAAATTCTGAATGTCTACATTTATTGAATTTCTTTTGTTGAACATTTATTGAGCTATATTGCAACAATGCTATTCTTTGAGTTATGTGCCCCTATTTCAAGTCGACATAAGTACATTTTGACAAATGCAATGCATTTAAATTAGTCAAATATTTTGGCACTATTGTGCCACATACTACTTATATGTCACGACTGCATTGCATCTGTGACTCATGGATGTCTGGGTTCAGAATACAATTCTTTGAGAAGCTCTGCCAAGCGTTTGCCGTTGCCTCTTTCAGTTCAAGTGTGTTTTCCGAGGTTTTAAATGTTTCTTCTTTAAATGTGACTTCAGCTGTTGCTGCCATCACTGGTTTCATCACCAACCAATGATCAGCTGTTGCTGCCATCACTGGTTTCATCACCAACCAATGATCAGCTGTTGTAGCCATCACTGGTTTCATCATCAACCAATGAAGGCCACTAAAGCAGATCCAGATGCAGCTGTACAGGCCCTAGCCATCACGCCACCTCCACCACGCCTGACAGATGAAGTTGTATGCTGAGGGACCAGACCAATCCCTCTCTTTCTCTACACTTTCACCTTTCTATCACTCTGGTCAAGGTTTGTCTTGGTTTCATCAGCTCATAACACTTTTTCCCAAAACTAACCAGACCTGCCTTTGAATTACAATCTGACCTTTCTGTTCTTGGTGCTGATGAGAGGCTTATATCTGGAAGTATATTCTTTGTAATTTGCATCTCTCAGGCTCTCTCAGCACTGTGTCCTGCAAGACTTTCACCACCAATGTACGGAGATCCTTCTGGTTACTTGAACCAAAAATGTATGATTTTGTTTCACAGTTCTTACAATAATCCTGTCATCACTTTCAGTCTTCACTGGGGGGTTTTCAAGACCAGGCTTGATACGGTGTTAGATACTACTTAGTTTTTAAGCAAACTAGGCAGTAGGTACACTTAGGGGTAGCAAAGGCCTGTTCTCACCATTACCTTATGTTATGTTGTGTTCTGTGTGTGGCCTAAATGCTGGAGATACCTTAAGTCCTCCTGAAGGTACCGGGGAAAAATCGACAAGGGATTTTAAGAGCGTGGAGCATAGTAAAACCAAACGGGTGAATGTGCTCTCTGATAACGTTTTCTTCACACTGGCTGACTTTACTTTACAACATCGTTCGGAAGCGAATACAATAAAACTTATAATTACCGCTTATCTCTCTCTCAGGAGGGAAGAGTGGCCGGTACTCTCGTTGCATCAGCTGTCACAGGCAACAACACAGAGTCTCGTTGACTCACGTTTCAGAACAGCGCCCCCAAGAGGCTCCCAATTGCAAGTGATTGTTCTTTTTCAAATTAATTGCAGAGATATTTGCTGTTATTTTGGGGATTTTAAAAGAAGATTGTTCCGGAAGCCCCCAGGTCTGGCAGGCCGATGAAAACCAACTCTTGGATTAGGCTACAAATAAACACACTTTTTCCTTTTGATTGATGGGACATAATCACAGCTGACCATTGGTTGTTGGATGGCAGATTGTTTGTTTTATCAGCTGATACCAATCATTGACCGATGTATCAGTACATCCCTGTTTATTTTATTTCAGTTTGCAATAATGTTTCTTCAAACCTAGTTTTTGTCTGGCTATTATTGTGTACTAAAACTCTTAAGTAATAATAGTAGTTGATGTTGATGAGGATGGTTGAAAATGATAAACTCCCGTGTGCAGCCAAACCAAAAAGTTGGCAATTATGTATTTTCTGTTTTTGGATTACTTGGCGAGTGACAGTATGGCTAATCATAGTCTGTAGGGAGAGAGCAGGTCTGTATAGACTGCATGGGTAAGTTAACAGAGAGGGCTTAATGGCTGACGTTTGCACACAACCCAGAAGTCACCTTTCCTTTTTATGGATTTACTAGGCTGTTTTCCTTTCCTTATACTAGTCAACACAAACAGGAGTGCACATCCAGTTCACAAACAATTGACATTCATCAACTGGTACACCTGAGATGCACACAAAAACACAAAATCAAAGGTCTGTCACTGTGCATATTTCAGGAATCCCACGTTGAACTTTTATTTTCAAAAAAGGTTAGAAGAACTGGAGCGGTTTTGTGAATGAGGCCCAATGCACCGGCAAATAAAAATGCTTTTAGCAGCAATGGTGGCAGAGACATTCACACCAAGCTTGCTAACTTCAGCTACAAGGACCAGCCTGGCCACATAAATATTTATGGAGTTGGCATACTTGAAAGTTGGAAGAAAACATAGTTATTTATAATATATACTTCTCCGTCTCTGCGTGATGATGTTTTGTTTTTCTGCCCTTGACATAAAACACATTCCCTCGGTGCTTTTCAAATAACTTCTGGCTTCATAAGCACCAGAGTTTATAGCAATAATAATGCTTGTGAAAGTAATGAAAAAGTGAAAATAATAAATAATATAAAAAACATGATTGATTAAAGTTGTTGAATCACTTACAAAACAGAATCTTGTTTGCCATGGAAGTAAATGCTTCTGGGTTTCTACAGAAGAAAATATGTTTTCAGGGGTTCGGATGATTTATCAACAACAAATAGTTTCAACCCATAAATAAGCCATTTTATACAAGCCACGGGGTTTTATGTGTGTAATGAAATTAAATCTTAAAATCCATGATCATTTTCATAAAAATGGAATTGTGCTTGTAAGTCAGGGAAGGACTTACCTGCACATTTCAAATTTGTTATGTTATGCTGAGGAGTTCATATCATTCATGGGTTTGCTAATCCCGGAACATTACCGTGGGCAATAATTTAATAAAATGTGTTTTTCACTCAGAAATATATTACGCTGGCATTTTTCTGTGTGCTTTGTCAGCTGGGCCATAACTACTCTACCATTGAGGACACACAGGTCATGTCCTCAGTTCATTTCCAAGGCCTATATTTAATTTCATTAATGGGAACATCAGTTGCAATTCATTTATGGGGAATGAATGGCCTTTAATTTTCTCTCAAGTTTAAACCTATATGTGTACAGCATTTATATCCTAAAATGTATCCTCAATTGAATGACTAAATTAAAGGAGAAAAAAACAATTTCCTGGCTGAAAGCCTCACCCTGGCTGAGTCTCTTGACCTCTGTATTTTCTAGATTGTTTACAGCCCTGTCTCAGCGTTTTTTGGGGGACTCCTTAACACTGTGTGCTTTAGGGTGGAAGATGTTTAGTTTACCTATTGGCTCTTCATAACCATGTTTCACTGTCAGGGCAGCCCCTAGTGTTTATGGTACATGACTGGGGCAGCCTGTAGCCTAGTGGTTAAGGTACATGACTGGGGCAGCCTGTAGCCTAGTGGTTAAGGTACATGACTGGGACCCGGAAGGTTGGTGGTTCAAGCCCCGGTGTAGCCAAGATCCACACAGCTGTTGGGGCCCTTGAGCAAGGCCCTTATCTCTGCAGTACTCAGGGCGGAATTGTCCCTTGCTTAGTCTAACCAACTGTAAGTTGCTTGAGATGAAAGTGTCAGCTAAATAACAAATAATTATGTATTTAAGTCAAGACAGTAAAAGAGTTAGCCTTTCTTTCGACTTAAGATTTCCAATTGGTCGGGGGAACAAAATGGTGACCTCGGAGGTGTGGCTCACTTTAAGTTGGGGCGTATCAAATTCCTGATTTTGCTGAGAGATTTTAAAGTTTAAATAAATGTAGTTGAATATTATACGGACATGTGCTTTTTATTTTCAGATCGTTCAAAGGGAATCTTGTTTTATTATTGATTCAGACCTGAATGAGCCATATTTCCTCCATAATGTAGCAAGTTCAAAATAAAGGCAAGTGTATTTATTTATTTATTGCTTCTGAGGAAGGTAGGTCTCTTGTGTTAGATCTGTTAATAGTAGACTAATCTGAGACAGGAGCACTAACCTAGATTCAGTCTAAAACTGGCATGTACTGTATTTCACATGTAAGACTAACTTAAGGGTAGATATTGATTGATAGAATCCGGACCATGTTAGTGGTACTTAATTAAAAACATTCCCACTAAATTTAGCCCTTTCTGTTCCAATTTATTTTAAAAAGAGATAGAAATATATTTTTTTAGCTTTGAAAACCAGACCGTGTTAAACTGATCGTGTCTTCCTATTAAAGAAATCCACATTGCCACACTCCTCTGTGAAGCAGTGATTAATATTTTGTAGCACACGATTGAATAGTCATGATTCAGATGTGCAGTACAGGATGTAAAATGAATAAGGTGGTGTGAGAAGAGTAGTCCCCATTGCAGTATTTAGATACAATCATTTGATTGCATTAATTGAGCAGCAAATTGATTATATTTCCTTAACAGACATATTGATGAAATGGTAAATGTCTGCATTTATATAGTGCGTTTATCCTCAGCACTGTACAATTGATGCTTCTCATACACCCATTCACACTTACACTCACACTCACACACACACCAACAGTGATTGGCTGCCATGCAAGGGACCAACCAGCTCGTCAGGAGCAATTGGAGGTTAGGTGTCTTGCTCAGCGACACACCCAGGGCGGGATCGAACCGGCAACCCTCCGACCGCCAGATGACTGCTCTTCATAAATCATAAATGCATTGCAAAATGAACAAATGCATTCACATGAACAAAGGTGATTCTATTAATTATTTGACATTCCCCATATTGGTTGGATATACTACATTCATTCATTTCCATTTGGAGCCATAACCCTTGTGTCCTCAACATGAGAAATTGACAGGGGAGAAGAATGGAAAGTCACCCCTCTCCGCCTGCTCTTCAGCTGCCGGTTTTTCACACCTCTGGCTGCTCTCCAGGTGAAGGGTTGTAAAGGAACACGGGGAGCCACAGTTCATCATTACAGAGCAACATTTTGAGCAGCCATTTTCTAAGGTGTCAATTGTAAGGGGGGGGGGGGGGGGGGGCTGAGATGATAACAGGGAAGGCATCATAATATGTCTGAAAAGCTAAAGCTGAAGTTCTGTTTAATGTGGCTCACAAATCTCTAACACAGGCAAGCTTAAGTGTTTGATCCACTTACTGATGAGTTATTTCAGTATGACGGGCAGACATTTCTTCATGAAAACAATCTATAAAGCACAGGAGGATATTTTTGGGGTAATGCAAGATAATACTGGGCGACATTGGCTCAGGAGGTAAGACCAGACTGGCAGTCAGAGGGTTGCCGGTTCGAGTCCCTGAGCAAGACACCTAACCCCCAAATGCTCTTTGCGTGCTGGTTTGTGCCTTGCATTACATTACATTCCATTAATGGCATTTGGCAGACACTCTTATCCAGAGCGACGTGCAGTTGATTAGACTAAGGTGGAGACAATCCTCCCTGGGGCAATGCAGGGTTAAGGGCCTTACTCAAGGGACCAATGGCAATGGATCGAACCACAAACGTTGCGGGGATGGCTTTCCATTCATCTCCCCCGTCACCGACCTTGCGGGTCCCAGGCATGGACCTTAACCACTACGCTACATGGCAGCCAATCGCCGTTGGTGTGTGAGGTTATGAATGAGAAACATCAATTGTACAGCGCTTTGGATAAAGGCGCTACATAAATGCCAGCCGTTTAGCATTTAATGCATTGGCGAAATTTTGAGTGGGTGGCACTATTCTCCTCAGCTGGAATATGTTGATGGCTTATTTGATAAGAAGTTCATGTTGACGTGAATCACTGTAGAATGCACAGAAAGCTGTAAATATTGTTTTATTGTATGATAAATGACAAGAGTGATATACTGTTTTAGTAAAGGAGGCTAAAGATGGAAACGTAATATTTCGTATTGTTGTTGGTTTCCCTCAATACTCAAACAATCACTTCACCAGAGTCTCAACTTTGCAGTCTCAACTTTGCATTTTAGAGGCAGCTGTTAACATAAGCTTGGAAGGCCTCTGTGTCTTTATGGCTGGAACAGGCAATGGCTAAAATGTTTATTTTGTTCAATTATACTTAGCAGAACAGTAAATTGAATGGATTTGAATCTGGTTTTAATCTCTTTCTTGTACATTTTGTGTTATCGTTTTAGCTTTCCTTGCTTGCTCTACACGTTGTGCTACCACAAAATCGGTCCTCCTGAGAAGGAACCTACAATCATTATCTAATCATGTGAAGTAAAAAGAATAAAATAAATCATCTTCTGTGTAGTCTGCTAAATGCATTCAGTGACATTTCATTTGAAGTATTTCAGCTGAGTTTATTTGATCAGCAAGACTCGGCCTAATTCATATTCATTGGATTTATTGGACCAATTAAACTGTGCATATGGAAAATAAATAATTCTAGGACCATTGGTTTGCACATCATTTAAAATAAAGATCACAGTAATGCCTGGTATTATGGGCTTGAAAGTTTGCATTTCAAATTGAATCGACATCCCAATCCTTTCCATCTGAAGTGGCCGGTATTACTCCATCTTTGTGAACGGTCTAATAATGGCAGCCCTTAGCATAATCGCATGCAAGTTTTCCCTAATTAGTTTGAGGATGTTACTCCAACATGACATTAGTTTGGGTCTGAGAGCCATATTGTCAAAATGAGAAAAAGTAACCTGTTGGTACCATCGTTCCTTTGTCTGTATTTCATGAATTAAACAAACTCACACTTGTCGTTTTGGCAGTCTCCCTTCTTTAATGAAAACCGGGATGTCTGCGTATTGAAATGGCATGTGGCCCTCCTGCTTAAATCCTGATGCGTTTTCATAAGCTTCATTAATTTTAGCTAAGGATGATATCCTGAGCCGTTAATATAGGAAGTCGGCTATTCTTGTAAATACTGCGTGACATTTGAAAGCGCGCTCGCCATTTGATGTGCACCATTGCTTAGCTTTTCTGAACTGAGCCCAGTTTATGTGTCTCCTTCATTAAGCTGATATATTCAGTTATTATTTTCCTTTTAGGGCTTTTTTTTTTGTTTCTTATTATGAAGTCTGTGTGTGTGCGTGTGTGCGTGCACGCCTGTGCCTGCGTACATCCGTGTGTTCGCACGCCTGCGCGTGTCCATTTAATGCGTGTGTGTTACACTGGTATTACATCATATCGTAGAGAAGAGTACAGGAATTTATTCTATAACTTTTGCATATGGCCTCAGTACTGTGGTTGGTTGGTTTGCCAAATGTGTAAGTCACATGATAGACACATGACAAATCAAGTGAGCGACTACTGCTTGATGATGCAAGACTCCGCCTTTGTTGTCAAGGGGGAAAGAAAGCGTCATGTGGCGAGTGAAGGCCCATGGTCCCTTCAGGTAAGATGACAGTGACTGTGTCTCACAAAAAAGTTATAAAGCACATCGCTCCTGAAAACTTCTGAAAGAGATCTGCCCGTGTCTAAGTTTGAGGCTCCACATGGCGAAGGAGATGCCTTTGATTTATTTTTCTCACCTTTCCTGTCACCTTATGTCCATGGCTAGGAGAACTCCTATTGAGACCCTGGCAATTCTGAAAATGGAGTGGCGGCCATTTTGTGTCTGTCTCAGTGGCTTGGCCCTTCACATCAACTCACCTTTAATTAAATGTTTCAGATTTCAGATTGTCATAGCTGGTTCGTCTGTCGTTCTGGGGACCCCTGTTCTCTTCGCAGTCGCTTGTTTTGAGTGATGGCGGGCGGGAGTTTGCCGTTTGCACCGTAGTCCCCGACATTATCTCCAGCATCTCAGCCAGCATCTGAAACGTGCTGGAAAGCCTTCTCAATTTTACAGTGGCTGCTTGAACCTCTCAACCAGCAACTGGGGAACATCTTACCTGGTCATTTTCAATTAAAGTCAGACAGTCGACAGACTGCCACGGGTTGCCACTGGAGATTGGATTGAAGACTGATCAAAGAACTGAATTTGCCTATTATTTTAAAAGAAGGCTTATTCAAATTTATGGAAATATCACAAACAGGACTTTCATCCTTGAATGAGACTTCTTTTTGTGAAGTTTGTTCATGACTAAAAGAATAAAGCCTCTCAATGATTATCTACCCATTTAAGTGGCCTCCTTTTAATAGGCCAGAGTACCGTAGCTTAGTGAAATGTTGTAAAAGTTTTCAACTCCTCACTTATTTTGAAGAGCAAAAGCAGTGTGAAGAGGTGATGCATCTGGGTAGCCTAATTCTCTCTGCCATTTTATTTCAGCATTATACAGTATTATAATCAGGTCTTACTAAAAGTACTTCAGAACCATTCATGTTTTACCCTTTTGCTTTTCCTGCAGAATGTGTTATTTATTTTATTTTTATGGCCCACATATGCAGAATAGATCAAAACTAGAGAGGCTATGACACTCTCCGTTTGTGGAAGCTGGTAATCTTATTTTGCCCCTACTACGACACGAGGAACAAGTAAAGACACATTACTGTGAATCTCTGTAGATAATTACTAAGTATTTTACTTCTCAAAGACCGAGGGTATGGAGCTCTCGCTTCTTTAGGGTTTTTGCTACCTTTTCTTGCTTTTTTAAAAACACAATAACTGTGTTTTATGGTCATATTCTGTGCTCCTTTGCTTCATATGAAATTAAACTGTGATGTTATACTGTTACTGAATGTGTAAGTATTATGTAATTACAATTTAGTGCTGCGTCACTGCTATGCTCTGATATCGTATTAGGTTCCATTCCAGTTTTCTTTCTTAGTTCTTAATTTTTTGCATTATCTTTGCAAAGTCAATGGTTCATATTGATTATAATTGGTGTGCATCCAATTCACCGTGACATCAGCAGAAAATGATTTTCCTGTGGACAGCATCTACAAATGAACCCTAATGAGGAGCTTGTCTGCTTTGTGGGGAAGTAGATCCTGCTGCATACTTATGAGCTATTCAGGGCCTGTGATCCCCAATATAAGCCCTGACAGGATACTCCTCACCCACTAACTGGTACATACATGCACTCCTCATGCACTAACTCTGGTACATACATGCACTCTTTATCCACTAACTCTGGTACATACATGCACTCTTTATCCACTAACTCTGGTACATACATGCACTCTTTATCCACTAACTCTGGTACATACATGCACTCTTTATCCACTAACTGGTACATACACACATGCATGCATGCACGCACATACCCACACACACACACACATACACACACATGCATGCACGCACAGACGCGAGCATGCACACACGCACTCACGGACACACACGCACACACACGCACACACTTGTATTCACTGACGCATACACATGCGGACACACATTAGCACACAAAGGATAAATTCCCCAGACGCTTTGCTAATCTTTTCCCCAGGCAGAACCAAGCCTTTAACTTCCGAGGCGTTCGTGGAGTGGAATAAATATTAGTGCAGACAATTTACCTCTGCCAATCCATCACTTCCTGTTTTTAGCCCACCACTGCCAGTCCTTTTAAAACACTGTCATTTCTTCTGCTGATGTTGTAAAATTGTTTGATGAATTAACATAAATCTCTGCATTATAAACAACAAATTTGGCACTTGATTTTATTTTATACACTGAGACATGGGTCCTTGGCAGATGACTGATATTGGTGAATATATAAAGCAAATGGCCTGAACATTGTTAGGTTATTGAATGCCTGACAGACAATCTGATGGTGGGTATTAGACAGAATTCATAACATATTTCGGGCATGGGTCCTTATATTGTTCTTTATTGTTTCGACCTACACGGTTCTGTCCCCATGTCCATGGTAAAGATGTTCCTGATCCCTATTGCACTTCAGTGGTGTAAATTCCATAACAACGCTGTTTATCTAGCTTGTGATGTTATCGACTCAATCCCCATAGCTATTGAAGTAGCCACAGAATGTAAACAAGTCCCCAGTGTACATAGTACTTATGCGTATTCTCAAGGAGGGTCGACTTTTGCTCTCAACCTCAATCTCTGTTGTTCTGTAAGTATGCTTTCACAAACTTTTCATATATTTTCAAAATGAGTTTATTTTCAATACAGATACTAAGCCTCTGATTAAGAAAAGTTGGCGCCAACCCAGCAGGAATTATCATGACAGCCCCTCTCGGTAAACAGATTGATGAGGTGCGTGGAGAAAGGAAAGCACTGCGTTCATCGGTTTACTTTAGTATAACGTGTTTGGCGAGATTGACGTAGCGGCTTATTAGCGCAATTTATGTCAGATTTTTTTCCCAGGACGTTGGGGTTAACACCCCTACTCGTCCCTGGGATCCGTTAATGACCGTCGTGAGTCAGGAGCTTTAACATCTGCTGCGGAAAGGTCAGAGCTGGAAAGTGGATTTCGGTTTTCCTGCAGAGGGAAAAGAGCCCCCTCGGGGCTTCCTTCAGACGTTGGATGTTTCCCAGGAGGAATGATGTCACTAATGGTAATCGAACCCACGCCTACGCAACACGGCCCACCTAACGGGCAGGTGTAAAACGCGCTCAGCCGCTATCGGAACATTCCGTGCTGTCGGCTCGCTACGAAGACAAAGCTGCACAACCGGCGAAATACATAACAACCGCGTGCTTGTTTCGCGGTTAAAAACGCCGTCTTTGTAATTGAATAAGTAACCGAAGTTACGGCCGATTGTTAATTGATTCCGGGAGTGGAAATGAGAGACGTTTGGTTGGGTGAAGTCGGCTGTGTCCGTCTCTCCCGCTTTGATTGAATTAACTAGACTGCGGAGCTCAAGGCTAGATTTGTAAAACAGCGTAAAACAGTGTAAAACATCGCCCGTTTAAACCGCGGCGGATTCCCAGGCGGCCCCACCGCTGCTGTGCGTGGGCTTATAGACCGCGCAGCCCCGCTCAATATTTCCTCAGGTCGAGCCCTGTCGGAGCTTGTTTCTCCCCCCCTCCCTGGCACCCAGTCAACATTCTCCTCGGTAGCCCGGTGAATTTAAGCTACCCTGCAATCAAAGCCGCTCGGCGCTAGCAAAGCGGACGCTACCCGCTTCTTCCATAAATTTCCGCCAACACCCCTCGTTCTCCCTCGGGAGAAAAAAAGGTGTCATCGCTACAACGGCGGAGAAGGCGACGCGACACAAGAGCCGCGTTTCCGCCCGGATTTACGACCCGGCTCGGTCTGTAACTGTCCCATCAGCCTGTGATTTAGCCTAGCGCCGGCTAATCTGTCATAACAGCTGGCACAGGTAACAAGGGCCCGGTCCCCCCCCCCAGAGACCGCGCGGGAGTCCTCCTGGCTCGGAGCGTTATCAGTCTCGGCGAATGTCGCTGTTGCTGCATCCCCTCTGTTAAAACACGCTGCCCGTGATTGGGTTTGATCCATGAGCCCGCACTGCCATTCGCCGTTCTCCCGGGGGTGGGGGTGGGGGGGCAGGGGGGGCGGCGGAAAGCGGTTTTGTGAGAGTGATAGATAGAGGCGTGCCATGTTTGTCACGCCGTTCGGTGCGGAAGTTTCTACTGCTGTGTTCAAAAACAGAATCCTGCAACAAACTGCAGTGAGCACTGCACTGTGCCAAAGTGCTGCAGTGCAGCTTTAAATCAAAGCAACTGCCGTTGTACAGAGGAATCGCAACTACTAATTACAATAACCTCATGCATTATTCCAAAAAGGATATGTTCAAAGTAAATTAAAAGTTTAAAACGGAATATTTTTGTTGTGAACTTTTTTGAAACTTTATATGACGAATGGCAGGCAAATGTTGTTCATATGACAATTTAATACACATCATGTATTTTACAACGGTTATACAAAAGGGGCGGCCTGTAGCCTAGTGGCTAAGGTACATGACCCAGAAGGTAGGTGGTTCAAGCCCTGGTATAACCACGATAAGGGCTAAGGGCTCTGAACCCTGCATTGCTCCAGGGTGGATTGTCCCCTTAGTCTAATCAACTGTAAGTCGCTTTGGATAAAAGTGTCTGCTAAATAACACTTTATTGTTATTCATCATTAAAAAGTTCAAAAATATAAATACAAACATTCACAGTACTGCACAGCCCTGCGTCCTTTTACATAAAGTGCAACCCATTTTTGTTTGTCTTTTGAATAACATTTCTGTGACTTCTGGTATTCCATGTCACCCAGGCTAGCCTATAACTTCACAATTTTTTAGTGCAGCAAAAGTTCCAGTAGCATTCATGCTTATATAATGGCCCTAGGTTGACCTTCCACGCTGAGTGATGTGATCTTTCAGTAGCTCTTAGCAGCACTCATTCATCAGAGACGCAGAAATGATTGCTGTATGATTTTCATATTATGGTTTCAGAGATTATTTTTACCCTTTGTTTGACTGCGTTCTCTATACATATTAAAGTTTTTGTCGTTTGTCTCTTTTTGCAGTGCGGCACGACAAATATATCTTGGCTGTAATATTGTTGGAGATCCACAGCAGAATTAGAGGTTGTTTGCATTTTAAATGAAGTAAACACAGAGAGGCTGTAAGAGGTGGGAGGCATGTGTTGTAGAACTGAGCAGTGATGATAACAAAGCTTACACATATTTAAAGGTGTCTTGGTTAGCCAAGATCCAGGTATGACTGAGTACATGTATGTACCGTGACGCATGTACACACATACACGCAGGCCAACACAGAGAGATGCATGCAAATATACACAGAAAATACACATGCACTCACACAAATGTGCATATAATACACATATACTTGAATTCACGTTTATGTGACTAACTCCGACATTCGTACTACCTGCATGACCGTGACTTTTGTTTTGAGCACATATTTAGATGTTTGTGTTTTACAAAGGAAAGCGGAAGCAATTATCTGAGCCTGTTCCAACCGTCTTGAAAGCCTACATGCTAGAATTTTTCTTTTTTTTAAAATTAATTTTGATTTCAGATTTCCCTGCCTTTGTTTGACGTATGTCAACGTCATAATGGCTTCCTTCATTGACACTGCTCTGGTCCTCATGTTGACAAACACCCATAACAGACTCCAAATACTCCAAATCCCCAGAATCAAGACTAGATAATGAACACTTAAGGAAATCATTGAACACACCTGAGTCGCCAGATACACCTGTTGAGCCATTTGTCCCAAATATTATGGCACCCTGACATGGGGAACTTTGTATACCAAGGGATGTAATTCCTACACTGATCACAAATACCCTCAAGCTGAAGCTGACAGTCTGCACTTTAACCTCATGTAGATACAGTTGAGGCCAAAATTATTAGCCCCCCAGGAATTCCTAACATTCTACCCAATGCTTGCATTATTGCTAAAACTTGATATAATCAAACATTCACCAGTGCTATTTAGTAGCTTTTGGTACATTTTGGAATGTAAAATACATTTTTAGGCTGCTTTATATCACATATAGTGAAAAATGGGGTGGTCAAAAATATTAGCCCCCATGTGCATTTTTGCTTTCAAAACCACAAACCACGGAGTTGTTTCAAACCACACCTGTGCAGTCAATTAGCTTCCCAACAACACCTGAGCATTCAATCAGCATTGAGCTTTACTTAAGGGACTCCAAAGAACAGGGCACTTGAACACACTGAGAGGGACTACTCTTACTCACCATGCCAAAGACAAAGGAAATCAGTCTTGAGCTCAGAAAGACGATAGTGGAGGCTCATAATAAGAGGGAAGGCTTTACTGCCATTTCCAAGCATTTTACAGTGTCTAGAAAACCTGGAACTAAACTGGAACTGTATGGGCACATGGATGTTGCTTATGTTTGGTGAAGAAAGGGCGAGGCCTTCAACCCTAAGAACACAGTTCCCACAGTTCTCACAGTTCCACATCATGAAAAAAGAAAATTGTATTGACATTTTGAGGGATAATATGAAGAAATCTGCTCTTAATCTAGGCTTAGGTCATTGCTGGGTCTTCCAACAAGACAATGATCGAAAGCATACCTCAAAATTGGTCCCAACTGTTCTTAAAGGACACCAAAACCAAGGTCCTGGAGTGGCCCGCACAGAGCCCAGATCTCAATCCTATTGAGAATCTGTGGCGGGTGCTCAAAGTGAATGTCCATGCTCGGAAACCACGCAATTTGGACCAGCTGGAACAATTTGCAATGGAAGAATGGGCCAAAATCCCTCAAGAGACATGTGCCAACCTTGTGAAGAACTACTCTAAGAGGTTGTTGTCAGTTGTGGCCCAGAAAGGGTACACTATTGACTATTAATGGCCAGTGGGCTAATAATTTTGGCTGTGTCATTTTTGCCTTTTCTTGTTTCAACTCAGTGCATCAATAAAATATTCTAATCAAACTTAGTGGGCATTTTGTCTTTGATATTTTGGAAACAAAAACTCTAAACACTTGTTGTTAATGGTCATTTCCATGGAGAAATCAAAGGTTTTGTCTGATTTCACAAGGGGGGCTAATAATTTTGGCCTCAACTGTACATTGTTTTTAGTCTATTCATCATTTCATTTCAAATTGAATGTGTTGGAGGCAAAACAACAGAAATTGTGTTCCTGTGTTACTGTGTAAATACCCACAGTATTGACTGCATAGACATGTCTCTTCAGTATTTACATGTTTTTTGCTTCATATGGCAGTGACAATTTCAGTGAAACCACTCAGTAATGAACGATATAGAATTCATTATAAACATATGTTTAGGAAAGATTTTATTCATCTTGTAAAGTACTACAGTACACATAGAGATTTCTCATATGAGAAAAAAAGAAAGGTTAAAGATACAGGCAGAAGTGTACTTCTTCTCTTCACAAAACGTAATAACTGTTGTGCCAACTGTTCATCTAACTATTAATGGAAATCCAGGTATGTCTATTGTTTTGACAAAGTACAACTCCCTTCTGACCTTCAAATTAATCAAATTATACGTAACATTCTCTCGGCTGCAGCCCATTATTTCGAGAGACGCGTCCGTGTTCAGTTCCATCTCGGACTTGTTGACAGCGAGAATTATAGCTCTTATCTTCTACCAATATGGCCCGGCGTGTATGTGTAGTGAACTCTTTCTTATTATTTATTTATTTTCAAAGCCGTTCCTTTGATGCTTGCTTCGCCGATTTACATATTTGAGCCGGGCAGGAGCGCGAAAGTCGAGGGCCGAAAAAGTATAAAGCGGGGTAAAGCCAGGTGATGAAAATGAATTGAGGTGTGACCGATCTCAAATTATATCTTTGTTCGGGCCTCCTTATAGGGCAAGCCAATAAATTGTCCCAGGCTTGTACTGGATGGAAATGTTGCACGTCTTACTCCGGGTGTGTAAATGCCTTTTGCTTGCTTAGCACAACACTTTCAATTAAAAAAACGGTCTAATTTATTGCGAGAGCCTCTTCAACTTGTGCGAGACGTTAAATTGGCTATTCACCTCGGCAACGGCTATTGAGGGAATAATTTGATTGTGCATATACTTAGTCATGTTTATATATTTTTTTCAGTCACTTGCAATTGCTTTTCCTTAATTCACTTTCCATGGCATGCAGCACTAGGTTTCACTTTCTAGAAGGAAAATAGTGTTTCTTGGCTGGGGAAATTGGAGCACGCAGTTAAATGGAATGCGTCCCGCTTTAATCTTGAGTGACAAATGTATAATATCACGGATACATTTGTCAATGTATAATTACTGGCAAATGGTGTGATTGTATAAGGAAAAATATGTAGGGATTTCTCTAAGAATATGGATTGTCAGCCGTTATGATGTGGCAGGGAGGTGAGAGGGGCGTGGAAGTATATTTGTGTACACATATTTGTAGGCATGATGCTGTGACATAAAGGGGAAACTGAGCTATTTAGAGTAAATGGAGAAAGCAGAGGTTCTTATAAAACGTATCTGCAGTTAAAATCAGATTACCCAAGTAATACATAGATGCATAGGTGCATTGGTAATCTTTAACAGGGTAATTACAATGTACAGTAATCATGACAGAGGCTAATGAAGAGAGTAAGAAGGAACATAGAAACATCACTGTCATGTTTTTCACATAGATTTTGCAGCAAGAACATGTCATTAGTTTAAATTATATTAAACATAGAATGCGAGGTCAGTATTAATTAACTCAGAATTACACGAAACATTTCTCTGGAATAGTTAGAGCAACATTATTATACTAACCACTGATGCAAAGAGAGCACATTTCACACATTTTATCTGCTGTGGTGACTTACTGTGATGTATTTTATTGTGGCTGTTGTATGCATTCCGTAGGTACGGAAGAATCTGAAAATCACTTTCCTATCTCACAGATAATCACTGCATTTTGTAAATACAAATGATTTCATTAATATCTGTAAATGAAGAAATAATTTGAAAGTACGTATGTTGTATCGGCTCCATTTTGATTTGAAACAGCTTTTTCCTTTTAGTGCAGTCCGTTAAGGGATTTTGTCCAGCGCCTGGTTCGATAAGCCCTGATGCTTGCGGAATGTTAAGGGCCATGTCAGGTCCGGTGGTGAGAGCGCTCAAGAGCTGAAGAGGCCATTAGCGTACGAGCGAGATTCTGACATTTTCGTTTGAGGACAACGTCATGTGTCTGCGGCGGACGAGATCCTTTCGGCTCAATTCATTCATCGATTTCATTCATTCTTCGAGTTTAGAGATCAATGAACTTCGTGAATTACTTCTGATATAGATGCATTTTACCTTATGAAGCCTTTCAGCTGGCAAGTTATAATTGAGATCTGTTGATTTCCTGAAATAGGTTCTGTAGGATGCTGTCTCTATTGCAGGGAAATGACAAGACTAATAAGCGGAATAGCCTGGTCACATCTTATGTTTACATGGTCGTGAGTGCTAATTTTTATTTTACCTTTTGCAACTCTTGTGAATAAATGGATTTGACAGTTGTGTTCAGCTACCTTTTGTTAATTCCTGACCCTAAAATTTGTGGTGGCGTCAATTGGTGCCTCAATTATGCCTAATTTGTTGTTAGTCCAACATTGTTTTTTGTCCAACAGCAGGTTTATAACCTGTACAAATACTATGTTGACTGAGCCCATTTCAGTACTAATCTATTGGAGAGGCACACATATGCAAATGCCTTATTTTTATAGTTTTAGAAATGGTGTATCGGTCCAGGGATGTGTCATTTATACTGAAATGTAATCAGAACTGCAGTTAGATATTTCAGCTGTGTTTAGACCCCCCCTCAAATAAATAAAGGAGAAATCAGTGCTGGCAGGTAGAAGAGAAGTGTAATTTTCCAGACCGGGGGTGGCTAAATGGCTAAATGGCTAAATAATGGACATGTAACCAGGAAGTTGCCAGAAAGAATAATCCCTGTTGGTATACAGACTAAATTGCACCCCATGGCAGGAAACCGAAACGGAGTTGTTTTATTGGCTTTCCATACTTCACTTGCAGAAAATGATCACTGCGTTCTGGACAAAAGTATTACGTGTGCATGAAATGAGCTTGATTTTGGGAGCAACGGGAAGCCACAGATCCAGCATCCATCTGGATATTTCATAAAAAGAATAAAAAATAACTTCATTTATTGCCTGTCTACGAAGGCAATTCAGCATTTTCTGTAACTTGCGCCATCTTCATGTTCAATACATTCCATATCCTTTTAAGATCAGATAATATAGAAGAACGACAATAAAAAAAAACTGCTTTGAAAGGATTAAACAGTGCAATAAACTGTCTCTTTCACCATCCCTTTGTGCGCGGGACAAAATTAAAACATCACTCGACAAAGGAGAGGCCTTGTCATTCCCCCGCGAACAAGGCTATGATGTTCAGAGAGCTTTTCGAGGAGGAATATGCACGCTCTCGCTATGTCACGCCCGGCGGTTTGGATCCGGCAAATCGAAGAGCGGGGATCAGAGTCTGCCGGCCCTTATCTGTTTCCTGTGAGAGGCTCTCACATGCGTCTTTATCAGCTCGCTGTATGGTAGGTCCTCCTCTCCTGGGGGCCAGTCTCAGAGGCTCCCTGGCCCTCCATCCCAGCCTGCTCCAGCTCCGGGTGCGCTACAAAAGAGGAGAGGAAGAAAATGAGCCACGCTCCCGGAGGGTTGCTGTGGTCTGCCCCCCCCCCCCCCCCCCCCCCCCACCTCCAAAACCAATTTGCTCGCATCTGGCAGCCTCTTCTCCAGTTCATTGCATCTAGGTTTCATAAAGGCGCCCCTGGCAACCCCCGCTCTGCGGCTCGCTCTCCTCCGAACTGAGGCAGGACGCTGCGACTGAGGCTGGGGACGGGCCTGCAGAGTGCGATTTTGCAGTGCCTTTCAGGCGGCCATTTTGTTCACAGTCAGACCTGCTGTAAAATCCAGCTATGACCAGCTGGAAATCACCAGCTACCGGCCGTTTCAAAACATGGCTTGAGCTGGTCAAATCATGTTGAGTACGGAGCTGGTCTGAACTGGTGTACCAGCTACCAGCTGTTTCAAAACATAGCTTGAGCTGGTCTGAACTGGTGAACGAGCTACCGGCTGTTTCAAAACATAGCTTGAGCTGGTCTGAACTGGTGAACCAGCTACCAGCTGTTTCAAAACATAGCTTGAGCTGGTCTGAACTGGTGAACGAGCTACCGGCTGTTTCAAAACATAGCTTGAGCTGGTCTGAACTGGTGAAGGAGCTACCGGCTGTTTGAAAACATAGCTTGAGCTGGTCTGAACTGGTGAACGAGCTACCGGCTGTTTCAACACATAGCTCCGACTGGTCAAACTATGTCAAGCTGTGAGCTGGTCTGAACTGGCCAACCAGCTACCAGCTGTTTCAAAACATAGCTTGAGCTGGTCAAACCATGTCAAGTTGTGAGCTGGTCTGAACTGGTGAACGAGCTACCGGCTGTTTCAAAACCTAGCCTGAGCTTTTCTTTCAGGAGTGAGGGTCACACATCGGTTGGAGTCATATTGTATGAGTGCTCACGAGCTAGGAGCTGACTTGGCGTGTCCCGAGCAGAATGAGGAGGACACTGAATGTGTGAAGGGCTGGGCGACAGGGGGAGGTGTCAGGTTAGGTTCCAGGCTCCATTACCGGCCCCCTCTAGTCCTCCTCTTCTTGTGTCTTGTGGGGTAGCTTCTGTCCACAGGCATACAGCCCACCTTTTCCAGTGTGTCTATCTCATGTATGCAGCTGCTCACTTTCTGCTAATCTCTCATATTGGTGCCGGTTTGTGTGATGTGATGTGATGTGGGTGATATGTGTGATTAGTTATCCATCTCCTGTCCCCTGTTATTTATAGATCCTTCCACGCATGCTTTGTGTAAAGGATCTTTGTTTAGATTTTTTGCTTCCTGTGTGATGTAGAGTTCTGTTGCAGTCACCGTGTACTGTGCGCCTCCCTGGAACCTGGCTAACCCCAACATAAATACTACCTCTCAAGCTTTCCCGCTGCCAGAAGAGAGTTAAGGTAAAAGGAGTAATGAGCTGAACTGGAGGGTGGTGGAAATATCTCTCTCCACGCCTGTGTTCTGGGCCAGTGTTTGTGTTCGACACCGCACCGAAGCAGATACTTCTAATCTGGGGCAACAAATGATCTATCAACACCTTTCCATCCCTAACCCAGTTCTTTTTTATTTTCGTAGTTCTGTAAGATCCTGAACTGTTTAAGATACATTTATGGGTCTGCTTTCAGGTGTAATTTAGAATTTTGGCCTGTCTGCTTAAATTGAACCAAGATCAGTTGGTATTTATTAGGATGATGAAGGAATCGAATATCCTGGTGAAATGTATCCTGGTATGAAGATTATGTCAGTATTTGTTGTTGAATATTTGAACTTATTTCCCTTAATTTATAATGAGTGATGCTTGTAACTGTTACCCACAGTGCACCTGTGATATAACATTGCGCAATGCAGCACAACGTCACACATTAACACCTTCCTCCTAATCTGTAACATCTGCTTAATGTGCTCAGCTGCTGTTCTCCGCTCGCTATATTTAGCTAAATGCATGCTTTGCCTTTCATGTAGGTGTGCAAACGCACCGAGCTTTAGCTGCGGTAGAGGCGCAGAAAAAACAAAACAAAACAACAAAACCGAGCCTTCAAAGTAAGGGAAGGCTATGGCTTGCGTGGGGGGCGACAGCAGCTGTTTCTCCGCGCCGTTAAAGAGGCCAGCGACAGAGGTCGGGGTGGGAGAAAAGAAGTGCGCTGATTTGAGAGATGCGCACGTTCCCCCGCGTCTCAGACCGCTCTGTCACACGCGCAGCTCGCAGCCCAGGCCGTCCGTATTAAACCCCGGGTATCCCCCGGCGACAGCGGCATTATCGCTTTCATTATTTCCGCGCGGAGCTGCTGTATCGCAAATTTATGCTTCTTCGTTCGCCCCTGCAGACTCGGGTGTCCGCGGCCGGGATTGTGTATTTATTTATTTTTTATGAATATAGACCTCAGACGTAAGTGAGATGGAGAACCGTAGGAATGTGTTTAATCTATCTCCGGTTATCCCCCCCCCCCCCCCCGTTATCCGTGCGTCAGGAGTGTGTATGTTGAGTACACAGTGTCCTTTCAGCTGCCTGAAAGGTCGGCCGCCATTTTAGTTTCTTGGAAATTGGATCTTTAACCTTCTGTGTCAGAATGTGCTGCTCTTATGCAAATACTCTCTACCATCTGCTCAGTGCGGAGCTTTAATGGCCTGTGATTTCCATTTTTAATTAAAACCAGTTCAATTATTCACACCTGATATTCAACCCAAGTCAATAAGTTCATTTGAATCATTTACTCGGATCCATATGACCATGTTATATTAATATTTCCAAACTCCATCGATACTGCATCCTGACCGCTGGAGTGCTGTATCTAGATGTAATGTGTTGCAGCTATTATACATGCAATGTCTGCATATTTACATTACATTACATTAATGGCATTTGGCAGACGCTCTTAACCAGAGTGACATACAGTTGATTAGACTAAGCAGGAGACAATCCTCCCCTGGAGAAATGCAGGGTTGAGGGTCTTGCTCAAGGGCCCAACGGCTGTGTGGATCTTATTGTGGCTACACCGGGGATCGAACCATCGACCTTGCGGGTCCCAGTCGTGTACCTTAACCTGGTTCGACTGGTTTGTGAATCGACAGTTGTAACCTGTCGCTATGGCAAGGTTTGCTTTTGTTTCGGGATTTCAGTGCAGATTTCTAAGCCAACGATCTGAAAGTTGTCGCATTGTGATTTTGAACTGTAATGAAGCAAAACACCCAGATTAAATATCCACTATACCGCGCCTGTATACAAATATAACTCATGGTTCTCAACCAGTCCGAATTCAGTATTTGTCCAATATCGTACTGTTATGTGAAATATTTCCCTGAGAAGCATTTTATTTCCTGTTTCTCCGACATGTTATTTCTGGTCGGTACAAGATTCCAAATGATGTTGACTGCTCTTAGTGCTAGCTGGCATTAGTGTCGTAAACGGTGTTCCAGTTTAGTACCCGGATATGAAGTGCTGAACAGTGCGTGTTGTTTAGCGCCATATGGATGGTACACCTTCCGTATGGGCGACATGGCTCAGGCAGTAAGAGCAGTTGTCTGGCAGTCGGAGGGTTGCCGGTTCGATCACCCGTCCGGGCTGTGTCGAAGTGTCCCTGAGCAAGACACCTAACCCCCAAATGCTCCTGACGAGCTGGTCGGTGCCTTGCATGGCAGCCAATCGCCGTTGGTGTGTGAGTGTGTGTATGAATGGGTGAATGAGAAGCATCAATTGTACAGCGCTTTGGATAAAGGCGCTATATAAATGCCAACCATTTACCATTTACCTTCATAACGGAGCTTTGAGCCATAGCCACACTTCCAAGGCAACGAGGCAAAACCCAAATGCCTCACAATCTTAAAATTGTGCTTCAGTATGTGTGCACTGGTGACTACATTCAGCCTTACGCATAGGGATATTTGTGTAGTTCCCTTAACAGAGGCTGCATATACAGAACCAAAACACCTCCGTTTCCGGAGACCAGTAATTCCAGCAATTCCGCTTTATGTTGCATGATACTCCCGACATTCCTTTTGTGCCGTAAATACCGCCTCTGTCTCCGCCCGGCGTTGAGCGTCGACGACCGGAGGTTCGTAAACGCGCGAAGGCGTCCGTAACCACGACCGTGCTGGTACGCGAGCAGGCCTCCGTGCTGTACCTCGGCGTGTGTTTTGCAGTCTGTCACTTCCCGAGAAGGTAATTGCACAGTTATGGGCCATTTGGTGTCCGTACCCCGCGCTAATGGGAGTGAGGGGAAAATGAAAGGGAATGTCTGCCATCTCTCGGAATATTTCCTCCGAGGAAAAAAAAAACACAAAAAAAAAAACCCCCCACAGAAAAACAGGAACGAGGGGGCAGCCGGACTCAGGGGGAAGGCTTGCTCCTGGGAAGGGGGGCTGACTGACTCGCTCCCGGGAAGGGGGGCTGATTGGAGGGGGCTGACTGACTCGCTCCCGGGAAGGGGGGCTGACTGGAGGGGGATGGACTGACTCGCTCCTGGGAAGGGGGGCTGACTGGAGGGGGATGGACTGACTCGTTCCTGGGAAGGGGGGCTGACTGGAGGGGGATGGACTGACTCGCTCCTGGGAAGGGGGGCTGACTGGAGGGGGCTGACTGACTCGCTCCTGGGAAGGGGGGCTGACTGGAGGGGGATGGACTGACTCGCTCCTGGGAAGGGGGGCTGACTGGAGGGGGCTGACTGACTCGCTCCTGGGAAGGGGGGCTGACTGGAGGGGGCTGACTGACTCGCTCCTGGGAAGGGGGGCTGACTGGAGGGGGCTGACTGACTCGCTCCTGGGAAGGGGGCGGCTCCTCGGCTGAAAGGCGGACTGGCAGCCGCTCCGCACGGCGTGTGCGAGCAGTGTCCTCCCGTCTCGGAATGGCCCGGCTACATTTTCTGAAGCCCCTGCTCCAAAAGGTGGGGGCAGGGGGGCGCGGGATCGACATGGCCCCGTGCCCATCTTCCCCGTGTCCTCAATGGGCCCCCTCAATGCTCATTACCGCCAAGGCCACCGCTTCTTCTGCTGTGGACAAAGCCCTGCGAGGCGTATCTGGAGCCAAAAGGGCAGCATTCGAGATTAAACCACACAGACTGCCCTCACCTTTCTGTCTGGAGTCTGCAGAGGGATTACAGAAAATAAATTCTGAATAATAATAACAGGTTGTTTATTTGTGTCTGTTCAACATATTATTATTTTTTTGTTCAGTAGCTTTGTGTGGCGAACAGACAACAGCGTAGGAGGTCTCAGGTCTGCACTCTAAATACAGCATGAAATTAGCAGAAAAATACACACAAAAAAGAAAACTGAGAAAAAATAGTGTTAATTGTTCAACCAGGATGATGATGATGATGGTGTTTGGGTGTCGTTGTTGAGCGGGTCATTGTTAGGCGTGATTGGTTGAGGTCAAAGGTCAAGGCCTTACACTCACTGACCCTGCTTCGTCTCCGCAGGGACTGCCGATGCTGACCAATCAGAACGCTTCCTCCTGCTTTTAAAACTGGCCAGCTTCTCAGTAGTATGTAGACCTCCCAGACGAATGCACCTTTTTCATGTGTTCTTTTATCCTAAAATTTGTCCAAAGCAGCCATATTTTTAAACTGATGAACAGTGCATGTGTACACTTTACATGTACATAATATATTGTCTCTTCTCTGGAAAAGGCTCTGAAGAGTTTGTTTATAGGTTTCTACTGTAGATACGTGGTTCAATTAAAATACTTTCCACTTGACTTGATTACCTTTTTCCCCTCGATAAATTCATTCTTTTTGCAGTGCTCACCCACGCACAATTCTAAATGTGTCACACCAGGTGAACAACTGTTTGTGAAGTTGTGCATTTTTCCATTGCCAAACAAGAATGCTTACAGTAGGCTCAGAGTCTAGAATCTTCTAGATTCTACTGACTCATATCCAGCACTACACTGCTGACCATATACAGTAATGTGCAAATGTCTTAGGCACGTAATAAAACCATAAGAGCAAGGATGTTTGAAATTAATGAAATAATGAAATTTCTGAGTTTTCTAGATATAGATAAATGTACTAAAAACAGCAGTGAAGTTAAACTTGACCACCCTTTTCCTTCAAAGCTGCATCAGTTCTCTCAGGTACACATTCCTGCAGTTTTATTGAAAAATCAGCCGGTAGCTTGTTCCATATTGTTAACAAATTGCTAGTTGCCACAGTTCTTCTGCAGACTTTGGCTGTCTTGCTTGCTTCTGGCTCTCTGGGTAATCCTTGACAGCCTCCATCAAATTTTTAGCCAAAAGGTTTTATTACTTAATATGTTCCTTTATTTAACGAAATACAAACATTTCACTGTAACATTTATTTTCTTTGGAAAATGAATGATGGGAAATCTCAAATGTGTTCTTTTCTGATGCGACATTAAGCAGAAAACTACTACTATTTTCCCTCAACAAGATGACATGCTGATTTGCAATTACTCAAGTGCTTATTTTTCCCTGAGTGCCTAAAGCCTGTTTCACAGCAGTATATCCGCTTTAATGCATTAAGTTTTATTTAGCAAAGCAAATGCATTGAGAGGAAATACACTTATTAATCATATGGAAAACTCTCAAACATTAGATTCAAGTGCTAAGTGGATGCTCATTTCAGTAATAATTGCACAAAAAGTATTTCATTTTAAGCCAAGAAAATAATAAAACCATGAATAAACGTCTGATTGTATGTTTTGTCTTGTTTTTCTGGATAACATTTCACTGAATAATAGAATACTTACTGAAACACAATTTTTCCATTTTAGATTTTAGGTTAAGCTAGTGTTAAAGGTAGCGTTAAGGAAACTCATAAGTGTGAGGGTTGAGGCAAGACTTAGAGTACTGTTTGTGAGCTTGGGAAGTGGTTAGGACATGGGTTAGTTTTTGATTTTGGACTTTTAGGATTTTTCAGTTTTAGCATGTAATACTATACCTTATACGTTTGGATTTTTTTTTTCCAGTGAAATGCTTTTCTATTTATTTGCATCCATTTTAATAGAAAATGTTTCTGGCAATAATTGGGTTTTAGGGTTCAAATTAGGGTTGGAGTAACAGTCGTGTTACTTGTGTATAAAGCTAACAATGGTTTAGCACCTAGTTATATCCAAGACCGCCTCTCGTTTTATGTGCCAGCTCTTAATTTGTCCAAAATGGCCGTCCTCAACATACCAGTGGTGAGAGTGTCTTCTGCTACAATGCACAAACAACACAACAACTGACTCAGTTGACCTCAAGATATTTTTAATTGGGCTTTTAATTGATTCAGATTCTCACTTTTGGTAGCCTAGGTAACATTATAGCATTACTAATTAGACATTTCAGTTTAAAATAAATGATTTTGCACATTTCTTTGTATTTTTTTAATTGAATGATTGATGATACACCTTCAGACACACAATGTGACAGTAGACGTTGCTGACCTGACCTGTTGACCGCTCTCCATAATGTTTGGGACAAAAACCCATCATTTCTTATATTTGCCTCTGTACTCCACAATTTGAGATCTGTAATACAAAAAATCGCATGCGGTTGAAGTGCACATTGTCAGATTTTTATTTTTATTTTGTTTGGGGATTTTTCTTTATTCGGGAGATTATTATTTTGTCATCAGCTGTGGAGGTGTTCCTTGGCCTGCCAGTCCCTTTGTGATTAGTAACTCACCAGTGCCCTCTTTCTTCTTAATTATGTTCCAAACAGTTGTGCATTTTGTATGGTTATTTGCATTACTGTCACCTTCCTGTCAGCTTTGACCAGTCTGGCCCTTCTCCTCTGACCTCTCTCAATGACAATGCATTTTTGCCCACAGAACTGCTGCTCACTGGTTGTTTTTTTGCTATTCACACCATTGTCTGCAAACTCTAGGGACTGTTGTGTGTGAAAATCAGCAGAGATCAGCAGTTTCTGAGATATTCAAATATACCGTGTCTGGCACCAACAATCATTCCACGGACAAAGTCACTTAGATAAAAGCCTAGACTCATGACCACTACTGACTGCATAGTCATGAAAGCCCCGACTCATTACCACCAGTTCACAGAATTTGTATAGTAAATTGTTTTGACTTTGGATTCAATATCTTTTGTATACCTGCTTTTGACTAAGCTTGCATTGTGTATTGGAACCAATTAAATCATCCCAAAAGCGTAATCCCTGCCCGCCCCTCGCAGACTCAAATGCACCAGGCAAGATCAATAGTGCACAGAAAAGTATTTAAATCCAAAACAAATACTATTTGAACCCAGGTTTGAACAGCACTATTGACCACATTTATAAAAGCCTATGATCATAACCTCTGTAGACTCCATCATTCTTAACAGCTCAGTGAGGATTGGTGGTCGGCGATACGTCTACAGAATCTCAATTTATTAATGATAATTAAGAGTGAACGGGTAGAGGGTTCCTCCCCTACCAGTGCAGGGCTGCTAAGCTGGATTTAAATGGAGATGACTCAATACTGGGGTGTTAAGCAGGGGATTATGCCTCTCTCCTCACATGAACCTGACTCGCTTTCCCTGTGTCAACACAGAAGAGATTGCCTACAGAATACCCCTGCTGAAAAAAATAAAGCCTTTTCGCTGTGATTGTGGAAATCTAATTCGCCGTTCTTTACTTTCCTGCCTTGAAGATCAGTCTGGGAGACTTTAGCATCTGTGAAAATACCCGGCTGGGGAGAGGTTTTTTGAACATAACTGGACCCTACAGAGATCTGAGAACAGCTTGTTTTATTTCTCGCCATCATCACCCTATTCCCCATTTGCTTGACATTATTTAAATCATCTTCGGTTAATGCGTTTCTGCCCATAAAATATGTTGTTTGTTCTTGTCAGAACCAAGGCTGAGGGCTCGGTTTCTTGTTTGCGTTCAGCAATACAGTAGAGGAATATAAAGCAGGCTGTGCCTCTGCTGGCACTGAGATGGCATACAGCTAATTGTTATACACACGTACACACACACGCACACCTACACACACGCTTGTACACACACACACGTGTGTACACACACGTACACACACACGCACACCTACACACACACTTGTACACACACACACGTGTGTACACACACGTACACACACCTACACACACGCGTGTACACACACACACGTACACACACACACACCTACACACAAGCGTGTACACACACACACGCACACCTACACACACGCATGTACACACACACACGTGCACACACCTACACACATACACACACACGCACACCTACACACACGCGTGTACACACACACACGCACACCTACACACATACACACACACACACACACACGCACACCTACACACACGCGTGTACACACACACACACCTACACACACGTATGTACACACACACGTACACCTACACACGCGTGTACACACATGTACACACACCCACACACATGTACATGCACATGTACACACACACACATGTACACGTACGCGCATACACACACATGCACACCTACACATGTACACGCACACGTTCACACACACGCACACCTACACACACGTACACACACACGTACACCTACACACACGCTTACACGCACATGTACACACACACACGTACACGTACGCGCATACATATACACACACATGCACACCTGCACACACACGTACGCGCATACACACACATGCACATGCACACAATAGTTAATAACAGTTCCTCACAATGCCTGAAGACGTAGCAGTGCCATAATGGAATGTCCTTCTTGAGAGATCTGAATATTTTTTAGGAAGTGTTTTTCATTGTTTTCCTTCATTATTTATGCAAAAAATATTCCATTCTCTGAATCTATTTGAGGTTATGGTGAAACCATGAGAAAACCACCAGGCAGGTAGATCAGTCCCTGGCTTTGTCTATCAAGAGGGGAGGGCCATATCTGCTACCGCAGATTTTCACAAACACCCATATACCCACCCACACACTCCCACACACACACACACACACACACACACACACACACACACCCATATACCCACCCACACACTCCCACACACACACACACACACACACACACACACACACACACACACACACAACAGTATGTTTGTCAGAAAGAAATGCACATTTTCAGAGAAACAGTTTATCTGAGTGCCGCAGGTAATTGCAAAAAAACGAAAACACACAGAACAGTACGAGATGCCTTCTGCCCTTTCATTACATGTAAGGCCAATAGAACAGTGGTTCTAAGTGTCTACTTTCCAATGTCAGAGATTTTTCAGCAGTCTGTGCGTCTTTGCCAGCGTGTTGTTATGCTAGGAGGGGGGATTGATAATGCTCCAGTGAACTTTTCATGTTTCCATTTGCCCTGCTTGATGTTCCTGTTTCTTCTGTAAATGAGGTTGGAGCAGGGTCCCTTGTTGAAGAATGTTTTAAATTAGAGCCAGCTCTTCTAAATGACTTAACTGCAGCTTTAGTTGTTTTTTTTGCAGTGAGTAAAGTGACCCACTATGGCTAAGAGACTTCAAAAACACAACTCTTTTTAGCTGCAATAGCTATTTTCTCTTATAAGTATGTATGTTTTTCTTGAAGTCGTACCCCACCGCATTGTGTCTCTGCATTCACTGCAGAACATGGAAAGCCCTCTGTGCCCCAATGTGAGTAACTCCTTTTTTTACTTATAAGTGTGTACTCGTGTTTAATCATTTTCAGTTTGTCTGTGCGTTTGGCCAGTGTGAATTTAAAGGAAGGGGATTTCATAGGTAATTATACGGTCAATTATACAGGAATTGCGGCAACAATCACCCTCAGACCACAACACTGTTTATCCCTCCTCCTTCTCTGTGAACGCGCTGAAGTTGAAATCACCCCACGCCGTTGGCTGTGGCAATTTGAACCAATTTTCAACCAATGAGCTTGAATTCTTGTACGGTTATACGATGTTTTGGTACAGTGTCGGTCGGCCTACTGTATATTCTGAAAGCAGAATTTAAGGATTATAAACACAGGCAGAAAGCGAGTCGACACATGAGTGAGCCCTTTTCAAAAGTTGTCACAATTGTGCACTAATGGTGAAACCCACTCAACTGAGCAGAAATCCAGTTCAACACAAACACATACAATTTACTCAATGCACAGGATTAAAAAACAACTGGATGGATCTGCAATATGCAGATTGTAGGTTATTTATTACAGTTGGGTACTTATTATTACAAATAATGTAATGTAATATATCACATTTTTCCCCATTCTGTTGGTTGATGTGAACATTAACTGAAGCTCCTGACCCGTATCTACATGACTGTATGCATTGCACTGCTGCACTGCTGCTGGCTGATTTGATAATTGTATGAACAAGAAGGTGTAATAAAGTAAATGTTCCTAATAAAGTGCTCAGTGAGTGTATACACTATGTTGTGAGGTTTGGGTTTTTTATTTCTTTATTACAGTTTTGTCAATATTCTTACTGTTTCCCTTTTGGCACATTTGGAGCTTTTTCCTGCAGCATATTTCTTGCAAAAAGTAAATGAATAAACAACTGACCCTGGCCATGAATGCCTTGGCTCTTTCCTAAGAGAAATGCTAGTCTTAAAATGTTAAATGCATTGTAAAAAAATAAAAATAAAAATGTTTCTAGAAAATTCAATGAATACATTTGTTATTGGCAAGTAATGCATGAAGGACAGATTTTTCATAGAGAAATCTCCCCTTGTCCATAATTAATAGCAGGCTTATGTACACTCAGTGAGCACTTTATTCGGCATTTATTAGACTTGTTTCTTAGACTTATTGGTCTTCTGCTGCTGTAGCCTATCCACTTAATTGATGCGTTGTGTGTTCAGAGATGTTCTTCTGCACCCCAGGGCAGGTAAGAGCAGTCGTCTGGCAGTGGGGGGGTTGCCGGTTCGATTCCGCCCTGGGTGTGTCGAAGTGTCCCTGAGCAAGACGCCTAACCCCCAAATGCTCCTGATGAGCTGGTTGGTCCCTAGCATGGCAGCGAATCGCTGTTGCTGTGTGAGTGTGAGTATGACTGGGGGAATGAGAAGCATCAATTTTACAGCGCTTTGGATAAAGGCGCTATGTAAATGGCAGCCATTTTATCACTGTTGTAATGCGTGGTTATTTGTGTTACTGTCTGCTTCGACCAGTCTGGCCCTTCTCCTCTGACCACTCTCATTAACAAGGCTTTTCTGTCTGTAGAATTGCTGCTCACTGGATGTTTTTTTGTTTTTTGCACCATTCTCTGCAAACTCTAGAGGCTGTTGTGTGTGAAAATCCCAGGAGATCAGCTGTTTCTGAGATACTCAAACAACGCTTTCTACCACCAACAATCACTTAGGTCACATTTATTCCGTATCCTGACATTTGGTCTGAAAAACAGCTGAATCTCTTGACCACGTCTGCATGCTTTTACGCCTGTGGTTGCTACCACATGATTGGCTGATTAAAAATTAGCATTAACAAACTGGTGTATAGTTTTACCTAATAGTGCTCAGTTAGTTTATAATTGAATTATTCTGCAGTAAGTGAGACTTTAACACACAGAGCTGTTGTCATGGGTGCAATTGCCATGGGAGCGCACGTGTAAAATGACCCATGAATGGCTCCATTCCCTTTAAATGACAAAATACGAATGTTACACACTATGAAACACACGGTTAGGATGTCACAATGCCAGCAACATACAGGACCCAGGCTGCATACAAACAGTGCAGCAGTAGCTGGTGGCTTTGACATTGAGGGGTGACACCTTATATAGGCACAATTATAGCTGACCTTTCTTTTAATTTGGGCACTCTGATTACAGGAGTTACTGCACCATAAATGCTAGCCTCTCCCAAGAGGGCAGGAACAGAATTATAGAAAAGACTTGAGTTTTTTTTTTCACCAAAAACCGTGTCGGTCTGAGAAATGGTATACGCGATTATTCATTTTCAAGAATGAAATCCAATGACCAATTACAAGTGTTGTGAGAAATGTAAAGCTTTGCTGCCATTTTATCTTTTAGCAATAGCTCTAGCGGCAAGAGGAACTTCTTGGCAACAATATGCTCTTCAATAGATAAGTGGTGTCTTGCAGAATTTAAGCAGGATGGGAAAAGGTCATTTGAAATAACATAAAGTGATGGCATTCAGCAGAGTGCTTTTTGGGTGGCTCGGAGGGAGGGCTTTTGAGCGACATGCAGCAAGCCGTACTGTGCTTTACCATACACTCCCATATTTTAAAAAGACAGGGTGCACACTCTTAATTCGCTATACAAGGTATGCGTTTTCCTTTTTTGCTCTTACACTCATACATTTTACCTTCATGCAAACATTTATTTACTGTATTTCTGTAAAAAACCTTGCGGAAAAAACCTATCTGGCCTTGCATAGTGTTTCCTTGAGGCACCACACAATGTGTGGAAGACAAATTGAAGGCCACCATCGTCTGAATTGCTAGCATTTCTGCTGAAAGAAACCCCAGAACTCCCAACATGCTGGGTGAGGGGCCAGAGACCTTCCCCGTGTCAAGAAAATGAATTATCTGTGTTGTGGAGTCCCAGCTATACCGAGTATAGACCTTACATTACTTTAATGGCATTTGGCAGACGCTCTTATCCAGAGCAACATACAGTTGATTAGACTAAGCAGGGAGACAGTCATCCCCTGGAGCAATGCAGGGTTAAGGGCCTTGCTCGAGGGCCCAACGGCTGTGCGGATCTTATTGTGGCTACACCGGGATTAGAACCACCAACCTTGCGTGTCCCAGTCATTTACCTTAACCACTACCCTAAGTTGACGGAGCACGTATGCTCTTTTGCAGCAACGCCCTGTTAATGCCCCCCCAAGTAGCCTAACATGCTTGTCTTTGTATGGTATATAAAACACAATGCTATTTAAATTTGAAATAGAAAATGTACAGTATTCATAAACACAGCTGTTTTCATTGATGAACTCGCATATGAATCTCTGCAATCAGTAATGTTTAATAAGACTCTTCTCTCTGGACACACTCAAGTGTTCCCAGCTTCTGGGCATTCAAAATGGCTGTTTGTTGAAGTAGAGCTGTGATATCTTACTGCTGTGATCAAACATACAAACTCTCTCCTCCCTGAAATGTGGAATAGAGAAATGCTTACAAATAATGTAACGCACTTCAAACAGACTGAAATCTACCCGAACACGGAATCTGAGGATGACTGTGCCACTGGTTCTCTTCATAATTTAGTGTACACACTTATGACGGGTGCTCGATCTTTGTTATCGATTACTGCTCGATCCATATTCTCCTACATTCCAACCGAATTGGCAGCAAATAAATCTCACGTAAATGTGGTTCTTTGTGGCTGGGAAGCATTGTGTGAAATGCATTCTGATTATTTTAGGAAATAAGGGATCTAATTTTATGTAATTATGTGGATAAATGATATAGGCTAGCTGTTAAGTGTGGTTTGTTTGTGCTTGCAGTGCAGTCAGTTCTGCATCTGTAGAATCGCGGTTTTAATCATCTCCTCCTCGGAATGCAGTAGGCCAGGAATAATTGTTCGCCCTCTCATACAGTCAAGGAAGTCTAATTAATTACTGTAATGAAAATAGCAATGATCAATTTTATGATCATTAGTTTGAATCAGGGGGGAGTAAATAGCTCCCTGTTGCATTGTGTGTATTAACAGTATTTTGGAGCAGCAGTAGTAACAGTTTCCTTTCCTGTTAAAACATAAATACGTGAAAAAATGTGTTAATTCGCCCGGATTGCGTTCCATTGATTTCTCACCACGTTTCGTACTGCTCCGTGTAGCGGTAATAGTTAATTTGCAGGACAAGATTTGTAAGATTTTTTTTTGGGAGCGGAGAGAGAGAAAGTCTGCTGACACTGTGTGATAAGATTATTTCGCCATTTGTTCATGCCGAAAAAGGAAAAAGAGATTAATTGGGCAGCTCACTTCTGAAAAGTGTTTGTTTTTTTCTTCTTCTCTCTTTCTTTTGGACTCGTTCCAGCGCAGTAGACGTTCTCGCGGTGGTTCGCGTTTCCTTTTGTGCCGACCTTCTGCGTGTCACCGATTCTTCAGTCGCTCCAGCCTGGAAGGAGCCCGCCTTTTCTTTTCGTCGTTCTTTTAAATTCTCCCCAGAATTCCGTCGACTTCAGTACGTGCCTCACACGCCGATTAAGCCCCGCTCCTCAGCGGCCCAGCTGCGCAGACTCCCATTAACCGCCCGCGGACGGCGCTGGAGGCCGGACCCGTTCGCGCTGCCGGGTCGCGTGGCTCCGGGGCGACGTTGCGACCGCTTCCGGAGTTCGCGCTGCTCCTTTAAACCCTCCTTCGTCTGAATCCATGGCAACAAAATTCAAAATTACAGGGGAGGAGGTGAAAACTGGAGGACCGTAATAGCGGTTGAAAGCTGTTCCTTTCCCAAGATGCACCTGTGCGGTGGAGTAGCGGTGAGACATTTGTAGTCGCGGCACATCTCTGCCCTTAAAGAGAGAGAGGAGCTGAGTGCATATTGGCTGTCAGGATATTTTGTCTGCCTTTAGCGCGCGCGGTGCAGACATAAAGGTTCTTTGTGTTGTCTTTGATCATTAGCCACATAGCAGGGGCTGATTAGGTCGGGGAGACCGGAGACGGTTGGCACGCGGGGTGGTTGTCACGCAGCTTATATCTCGCTCCGAGGAGGCGCAGTACAAAGCGCGTTTTTGAAATCAAAACGTTTAGTTTCGGGGGTCAGAGGTCACCTTGAATGCTCATTTCACGAATGAGCCTCATATCCTTGAAGTGAGGGCGGAAGTCTTCATGTTTTTCATGTCGAAAAAGTTCCATTTCAACTCATTGATGATTTTCTTTCTATACTTCTATGCTGTTAATTCATCTTCAAACAATTATCAACATTGGAAACTGTGAAGGGAGGGCTATCATTTATACAGGTTTACAGGGTTGCACTCGTGTTGAAATGACTCTTATATGATGCAAGTGAGTAAAAATTTACAACCATCTCCGGCCCCCCCTACCAATGATGAGTTAATGACTCCTGAATCCTGGCGTGTGTGTTGCAGTCACTTTGGTCTTGCTTGTGTTGCCCACCCTCCCCTCCCTCTTCTGCCTTTCCCTCTATTCATTCCCCTCCTCTCCCTCTCCCTCTCTTCTTCCTCCCTCCCCACCTCTCTGACTCTCTTCTTCTTTTCCTTGCCCTCATCCTACCCCTTTCTCCCTCTCTCCTCTTTCCTGATTCCTCTGTCTCTTTGCTTCTATTTTTCATTATTTACGCTGCTCTAAGATAGATATGCAGTACGGTGGTAAATGCATTTATCTAATTTTCCAACTTCATACAAGACAGAAAAACAACTTTGGATTTATACTTCAAGGATTAACTACAGCTCCTAATGCTTACTTATTCTGCCTTGGGTAAGATTTTATACCAAACTGTAGGCTGAGAAAGTGAACATTTAATAGGACGGGCCAGGCACATTATGTCAGAGGTGAGATATTTTGGTTGGTCGCCAGTCTTCATAACACTAAAAAAGCAGGATACTGTGTATGCTTAGACCAAGAAAGCCAACCATTAACTCTTGTGCTTCAATTTTTATACATACACTCAGTGAGAACTTTATTAGGCCGACCTGTACACCAGCTTGTTAATGCAAATATTTGATCAGCCAATCATGTGGCAGCAACTAAATACATAAAAGCATGCAGACATGGTCAAGAGTTTCAGGTGTTGTTCAGACCAAATGTCAGAATGGGGAAGAAATGTGATCTGAGTGACTTTGACCATGGAATAATTGTCGGTGCCAGACAGCATGGTTTGAGTATCTCAGAAACTGCTGATCTAGTGTGATTTTCACACCCAACAGTCTCGAGTTGGTGCGAAAATGAAAAACATCCTGTCAGCAGACAGTTCTGTGCGCAAAAACGCGTTGTTAATGAGAGAGGTCAGAGGAGAAGCTGACAAAATAACACGCATTACAAGTGTTATGCAGAAGAGCATCTCTGAACACACGCATCAAACTTCTTACTGGACGGGCTGCCGCAGCAGAAGACCAATACATCTAATAAATAAGTTTAATAAGTACCTAATAAAGTGCCCACTGAGTGTATATTAATATAGTACCTATTTGAATATAAAAGGTTGATTGGGTATATCCAAATATCCATCCATTATCTTAACCCACTTATCCTGAACAGGGTTGCAGGGGGGCTGGAGCCTATCCCAGCGTACATTGGGTGAAAGGCAGGAATACACCCTGGACAGGTCGCCAGTCCATCGCAGGGCACACACACCATTCACGCACACACTCATACCCACGGGCAATTTAGACTCTCCAATCAGCCTAACGTGCATGTCTTTGGACTGTGGGAGGAAACCGGAGTACCCGGAGGAAACCCACACGAACACGGAGAGAACATGCTAACTGCACACAGAGAGGCCCCGGCTGACTGGGATTCGAACCCAGGACCCACTGCACCATCCGTGCCGCCCTTATATCCAAATATATGCTATAGAAATACATTTGTGTGCAGAAATCCTGAGGTTTAACAACAAACTTTTAAAAACATTTTTAATGGCAGTAGGCCAGTGCATTTCTGTGTCTACCCTTGCATTATAGAAAGATACTGCAATTGCACACATACACTTTTCCCAGAGATTCTCTCCCTTAATCCCATAATGAAATCACTACCGAGCTGTTAAAAGCACCTTTTATTCATTTCCGGAAGTACTTCAGTGGGGCTGATACAAACATTCAACATTTTTTTCTCCTGATAATTAAACCGTGGCTTGGGCTCGTTTGGAGTTGTTTCGAGAGCATTGCTCTCACCCCCACCACCCTCCATTTTGTCCCTCAGATCTTCTGTCCCAGACCGGAGCTCAGATGCAGATAATGACTCCACGCTATCTTCTCTCAGGCACTCGTACTTTAGCTTTTGCATCGATAGTGCAGTCATACCTACCTCTCTGCTGCAGAATCTCTCTCACCAAGAATGCAGCAAAATTCAAAAAGAGGATAAGCTGCCACATCCTGCTGGCGTGTGGTTTTGAAGTTCGGATTTCTCTCCTAACTTTACTGCCTTTTTTTTTTTTGAATATCTGAAAATCTTTAGAACATATTGTGCCACCTGACAGCCCGTATATTTGAGATATCAACACACGGAGGAGGTATTTTTGGAACTGAAAAGTCGGTAACTGAAAATGGCATCGATGTACAGCAGTATGGTGCGGCTTGAAGGTAAGTCCGGTTAAGGCTGGAATGTACGGATAGGCCCCGCGGTCTGGTGTTGAATCCAGGCTGTGCCAGTGCAGCGGCCTCACTGGGCTATGCGCTCTTGGCTTTCGTGTTTCTCAGAGATGGAAGGGTTCCCATTGGCCGGAATTAATCTCATCACACTCCAGTAACCCCTGGGTGGCCAACTGGTCCTGGGCGTTTGTCTGTGGACCTGCACTTTGTGAGTCTTCCTGCGACTCATGTCTGTGCAAGCTCGGCCATAGACTATCGAAAAAATATGGACTTGCAATTAGAGCCTGTTCCGTCCCACATCCATGGGCTTGGAAACCACAGAAGACAGGTTTTTACGGGCGCCACCAAGAAAATATTGACTTTATACTTTACTCTGTTATTACCGTTGACTTTACATTGAAAGTGAAACACCTACACTGGAGCCAATGGCACTGACACTAGTGAGCTGTGTCTCTCAACAAAACCAGGAAATGAGCATCAGAAACAACCTGGCTGGCTTTGGCCACTTGAGCCTGACGTGTCAACTGCAATGTGATAAGAGGAGAGCCTCGCCCATGTCATCAACAAAGCTTGCCATGAGCCTGGCGGTGTGAGAATAATGGGGGCATTCCAAAATAGGAGAAATGGGAAAACCAAACACAAAACCAGTTTAAATAATATTAATCTTTGATTCTTTATTAACATTGCTGTAATCACTTAATTTGTAAAATATGCCACTATACTGTAACCCTAACTATAAACCTTGGCTTGAGTTAAACGTTCATCAAACCAATGCCTATCAGGATCTCATTAGAAGAGTCTTCCATCTTCCTTTCAGTGACCCACAAGCTTTTGCCTCTCCTTCTTATCAAAAGCAGTTGATTTTCCCCTGTTTTTATTCTTTAGTATTAGTGCAAGGGCTTGCCTCTTTGTCTACTTGTGATTGTATCATTTCTTTTGTTTATTTGGATGTCCCTTTAGATATTGTTGTGTAAAGATAGGTTATCTTGAGCTACCTTCTGTTGTTACAATACGCAATGTTTGTTAGGTAAACCTTGCTTATCGATTAAAATTAGCCTATTGCCCTGCTGTAAAATCTGGCTATGCCAGCTTGACCAGCTCAATTTTCAAGGTCTAGCTGGTCTAGCTGGTCTAGCTGGGTATGAGCTGGTCAACCAGCTCGTGCTGGTAGCTTGTCTGAGCTGGTAACTGGTTAACCAGCTAGCAGTTGTTTCCAAACATAGCTTCAGTTGGTCAAACCATGTCAGTCTGGGAGCTGGTTTGAACTGGTAAACCAGCTAAAACCATGTTGTGCTGGGAACTGGTCTGAACTGGCCAACCGCCTACCAGCTGTTTCAAATCCTAGCTTGAGCTGTTTTTTTTTTCAGCACGGCCTGCCTTCTTGGTGATACCTCTTTTTGTGTGCTCCTGAGAGTAGCACTCATTTTCTCCACTTCTGTATATTGCACTGGATAATAGCATCTGCCAATTTTCAGAAATGTTCTATGTCTGGCTTCATTTCATTAATTTTCCTTTCATCCCCAAATGTATAGTCATTATAACTATATATACATATATATTTTGCAGGTGATTGCTTCCTTGGAATGGAATTTTCCAAATGCCAAATACTCCCATTTCCTTGAGTTCCTTCAGAAAAATAGACATAAATTATTACTCTGTTCTGCTAGAATTTAGATTGTTTTTTTTGTCTTTTGGTAAATGTTCTCACACTGAGGTGAAGCTTGAGTCTAACTCCTACTGACTAGCTAGCCCATGCCATCCCATGTGCTGCTATTATGACTGAAAACACATACACTCACCGAGCACTTTATTAGGCATTTATTAGGCTTGTGTTTTAGACTTAGAATTAGAGTTATGATCAGTTCAGAGATATTCTTCTGCATACCACGGTTATTTGCGTTATTTTCACCTTCATGTCAACTTTGACCAGTCTGGCCATTCTCCTCTGATATCCCTCATTAACAAGGCATTTCTGTCTGCAGAACTGCTGCTCACTGGATGTTTTTTGTTTTTTGTTCTTTGCCAACTCTAGAGACTAGTGTGCGTAAAAATCGCTGGAGATCAGTAGTTTCGGAGATACTCAAACCACCCTGTCTGGCACTAACAATCATTCCATGGTCACTTATTCACTTAGATCACATTTTTTCTCCATTCTGATGGTTGATGTGAACATTAACTGAAGCTCCTGACCCGTATCTACATGATTGTATGCATTGCGCTGCTGCCACACAATTGGCTGATGAGATAATCGCATGAATAAGTAGGTGTAATACAGTAAAAATGTTCCTAAAAAAAAGCTGTCTTGTGAAGTGCCTTCAGTGTAGTATTTCAGAAATGCTTTTGCCTTTCTTTTTACGAGTCACCATTGTTTTAAGGCACTCTAATGCCAATTTGCAATTCAGTGATTGATGCTAATTTCCATGTGTCATTCACATTGGCATTTCAATAAATTATAGCATGGGCAGTGTGGTTATCTTCTTGTAATGCACAGCGTCGCCCCCGGTGATGACTAGATGATCAAAAAAATATTCCTATAAAATAAATAATAAATCATTTGTTCCCTGTGGGTGATCTCAAAGGGTCTAATAAGCAGAGAGACGTACTCTTTCATTGGAGAGCAGAGTGATCCACTCTGTTGAAGGACAGAGGAAACTGAAAGCCACAGGCGGCCATCTTGTGTCTCCAGCTACTATCATTCGGCTCATGCTGTGCAACTCCGCATACAAAGAGTTAGATACAAGGGGGCATTGTACACCTGTCTGGAAATGGTTTTGTGTCTCCTAATTGTGTCATATGAGCCACGCGACGTAACAGGTGTCCAGGGACTTCAGCAAAGGAAGAAAAGAGAGGCATGAAGCTCTGGGAGGCAGTTTCCTTTCTTCTGTTTTTGGAGAGTAAGAATTGTCCTGGGTTCAAATTTAATGAGCCTTCTAGATTTTTCTGTGGTTGTGACTCCCCACCCACCCTTGCATGTATTTTGCTTGAATTTAATTGAATCATTTACTGTGACTATGAGACTGTATGCTGTATATCTGACAAAAGTTGCATATTTTTTCAAACTTTTCCAAAAAATGAAAATAATGATGTTGCCCAAACCTCTCTTCCCGCTGGGACTAAACTTCAATTCACTGTTTGTCTTTTCAACACAATAGACATCTTTCAAAATGCAGCAGGTATTTTGCACAAACTCAAAATTTGTAGGGATTTGCAATTAAAAAAACACAAAAAAACAGGACCGCGTCTTTATCTGTAACTGACGCCAGTGTAAAATTGCAGCAACATATCTGTATCTGTAATACCTGAAGGCTACAATCACAGTAGCGCATCTTTATCTATAGCTGAAGGCTCTACAATCTCGCTAGCGCCTCTGTATCTATAATTGAAGGCAGTGCACGCACTGTAACATATAGAGTATGTAGTATATATAGCTGAAGGCAGTACAATCACAGTAACATCTGTATCTATGGCTGACGGCACTACAATAACTGTCACCCCGCTTTATCTATAACTGAAGGCTGTGCAGAAAGTGTAACGTAACAGCGTCTATGAGTGAAGGCGCTACAGATAGGAACATATTGTTTGAGTGACTACAATGCATAAGCATAAAAAAAGAGTGTTATACCATCATTATATGAGCTCCGCTGCTCTGGACTGGCTTATTACAGTGTCAGTTGCTCTGGGTCCTGCACTGAAAGCACTGCATATAGCAGGCTGGAGGATTCAACAAGAATGAACCAGGAGGAAGTTAGCAGTAAAAAGCTATTCGCACCTTGTGACTACTTCACAATGAAAATGTTGTGAAAAATAATAGAATAAAAAAAAATCTACACAATGTACACGTCAGTACAGCTTTCCCACTAACCCCACTTGTAAATTAGAGTATGTATTTCAGATACATGCCAGTGTGACCATTTCTTGTCTCTTTGGTCAGAGAAAATCTCCATGTTTTTATTTGACAGCAGCATAACTCTGAATTCTCTGAATTAAGTCTTTTTTCTTCGGCTGCAGATTTCTTTTTTTTTTTAATCCTGAATTTAAGTTTGCTGTTTCTGTGAGTCAAGGCACTGCCACAGTCACAGAACAGGAAGAAAAAGAATAGAATGTTCTAGTTGTTCCTAATCACGGTGGTTTTTGCTTTTACCACCGCAAGCGGGACCCTTAAGCGGTACCTTATTTCTTGCTAACAGTTGGTGGAGACGGCAGCCTGAGGTAAGCAGGTTTCTTTAGCGACTGACGCATCCCTGTCGGACTGACTGACTCACGAGTGCTATAACGTTCGCCGTTGCTCACCGAATGAGTCACTGGAGGTGTTGTTGCATCTTGTGTCTGATCGCAAGCTTGTTTCTTGCCAATATGACACCTAGGTGGGGTGCAGGGTGCAATTAATTAATCTTGTTTCTTAAGATTCATTTTGTGCCCTGTACTGCAGTTCCTGTTAACACTGCCTACTGTGCTTTCCGCTTTAAAATAAAATTCTCAGCATGCAATTACACCATTAAGGATCACATTATCCCTTTGTGATAAAGTTCTGCCCCCTGTCGAAGTTAGTTGTGAAAGTAGATTATTCCGTTGAAAACATTGGACTTACAACAATTTCCAATATCTCAAAGACAAGGCCCAGTTCTTGCTTAATATATTCTCTGCTCCATTTTTCAGGGGAATCACAATAGTTCAGATCCATTTTACTGGCAAATTCAACCAATGCTAGACGTTGTGAGTGTGAAAATGTGACTGAAATAAATAAATACATTAATAAATAAACACTGAATACATGAATAAAATGCAGCGCTCTATCAACAAAGACAAATAGATAATGCAGTGAAACTTTCTGTTATGATTGAGGTGGGAACTGCTGTCACATACATTTAAAAATATAATTATATTTATTAGATTTATAAGTATATTTTCACCTCTTTAGTATACTGACAACAATGTATTATATTTGAGGGGAAAAAGGAAATAGTTTGGATTTGCTTAGGCCTTACAAATGACTGTTTCAGCATGTAGAATATCTGTTTTGTCCACAATATGTACCATGTATTTATTTCAAAGCCTATTAATATTCCTAAATGATAATAACTAAATGAATCACAAATATCTGTGTCACAGATAATTTCACTCATAACGCTGTTTTGTATTTGGTGGTTGCAGTATGCCATTTACTCTATTGCATTACTAATATACTTTGCAAAATGTAGTCATTGACCTATTTTCAAAACCTCCCTCTTGAAATCAGACTGCATTTCCGAGTTTCTTCCCGAGAACTGACTGGTTGTTCCTCATCAAAGATATGTAAATTATCACTGCTTGTAAATGCCTTTATGAATTTTGATTTGCATTCAAGTAGCATGTACAATAATATTGCGAAAACCACAGACTGTATTATGTGCTTGATTGCTGCAGGTAATATTGACTGTTTCCCTCCTTATAGGTGGAAATGGTGTGGAATGCTTTCATGTTAGCATGGCTGAAGTAAGTTTAGCTATGGGGAAGATAAATAATTGTTCAGACAACAATTTTTTTTAACTTTGCAGCAAATAATATGTATTTGGAAACATGGCTCATATACTTAATTATATTTTTATATGTAGCACTGTTTTTTACTTACTTACTATTTTAATTAGGACTGCTGCATTTGTATTTCTTGATTTTGAAGTTGCTTACCTAATTACGTTGCCAATTTACCATGTGTACTTGACTTCATATTCATGGCTGTAGAAAATTAATTCTTTGTGAATAGTACCTTATCCAACTGGTTCCGTAGTTGTTCTAATAAACCTCAGTATGCACTTATAGTACTGCACATTTCCTGGGATAAATGTATCTACTGAATATAATGTAATGCGGTACAATGTTGTGAAACGCATGCACTTTCAGCCATTTTGGCTCACACTGTAGACAATGCAAGGCTCTACGGGTGGTCTCTTTATCTGTGATGTTCCGTGTTTGAAACCTCTGCCCGGAAGGCTTCTCTGAGTCCTGGTGCATTGTGGTTAAAGGGGTGTAATCAGAGGATGCGTAATCACAGTGTTACCGGTGGCCGGAAGGGTCACAATTGCTCCCGAGCCGCACAAGGTTATTATGAAGCCGGCTCTTGTGCCTGGCACTTGCTGTAGGCCTAGGAGGAGGGAGGGAGACTACATTTCCCACGAGGGAAGCAGGAACGTGCTGCAGTCCCAGGGGAGTCATCAGTAACGCCAGAAACAAGCATATAATCATATGGAGTCAGTAGTTCCTTCCCCATATAGCCTCCCTGTTAATTAGGCTATATATTTTTAGGAGTGTACGGGTTGCCATCCATGAAGGGCATGGTAAATTCATGGTAAATCTGTGAGTCATTTTCCCCCGCAGTAATTTTCTCATTAATTTTGTACGTCATGTTCATCGTGCCCAAGGTCTGAATGTGTTCAGTAGAAGAGGTTTTTTTTTTTACCTCCAAAAAATTAATAAATAATAAATAAAAAACTCATAAAAAGGAGTAGTTGCAACGGTGTGAGAGAGCTGCGGGCAGACCTGAGCTTGGCTGTGGCCTGGGCTCGCTCTGAACAGCGCTCTGATGTTCATACACAGATGTTTCCACCACTGGGGGGCAGGAGAGAGCAGGGGGGGCTTCTGCACAGGCACAGCGCAAAGCAGATGAAGAAGATGAAGCGCCGGAGAGAGCGAATCGAATCGGAGGAGGTGCGGAAGGGGAGCGATGCGGAGCAGGAGTTCAGAGTTTGCGGAGAGGGGACCAGATGGCTAATGAGTCAAAATGGCTGCCGAGGGAATTGGTCTCAGCGTGGGTGGCTCTACAGAGCACAGCAAGTGAATTGGCTTAAATGTGAATCCACAGAGAACAGCGAGTGAATCATCTTAAGTGTGAATCCACAGGGAACAGTGAGTGAATCATCTTAAGTGTGAACCCACAGGGAACAGCGAGTGAATCATCTTAAGTGTGAATCCACAGGGAACAGCGAGTGAATCAGCTTAAGTGTGAATTGAGAGCACAGCAGATGAATCATCTTAAATGTGAATCCAGAGCACAGCATGTGAATCATCTTAAGTGTGAATCCAGAGCACAGCATGTGAATCAGCTTAAGTGTGGATTCACAGAGAATAACAGGTGAATCATCTTAAATGTAAATCCACAGAGAACAACAGGTGAATCAGCTCAAATGTGAATCCACAGAGAACAACAGGTTAATCAGCTTAAATGTAAATCCACAGAGAACAACAGGTGAATCAGCTTAAATGTGAATCCACAGAGAACAACAGGTGAATCAGCTTAAATGTGAATCCACAGAGAACAACAGGACAATCGGCCTTAGCCTGGGTCCTCAGAGAACAGCGAGACAAGATGGAGTCTAGTTCTGTTTTGGCGGAGCTCTTCATACAGCCAATGATCCCAGAGCCTAAAGCAATGGAACCTCAATTCAGGGAGGATGAATGAGTTAATCCAAAAGGCACCAGATAAAGCCACTTACAGTCCGTTGTCAATGTCCCATCAATTAATCCATATTGTTCCACTTTTATGCATTTAATCCAGGCAATTAATTTAAACCGCCCTGCTGCCCTTTCAAAACCAGTGTGCAATTGTGCCCATTTTGTATTTATTGAAATGATAAGATTCTCATTTCGAGTGCGGTTGGCTTTTTAAAATATCTTTTCTGCCATTTAGCAGACGCTCTAATCCCGAAAAATGTATAATGCAGACTCTCATTCTAAGATCAGGGATCAGCGTGCAGTAATGGCCCGTAAATTATGTGGGAATTGTCCTGTAAATCGGAATCCTAACCTTTTCCAATCGTGACCTTCCCTGCTTTAATACAAATCAGGAACGTGTGGAGGGGATGTAAAAACCTGGGAATGAAAGGTGAAATGATATTTGCGGTCGTAAGTGGTTTGGTGAAGAACCCATCAAAACAGATTTATGCTTTTTCAATCCTTCAGGCCCTGAACTTGATGTCTTGTCATATAGCTACAAAAAATATAAGTCCCTCTTTGCAGGATATAGCCTTACTATGAATACCAATGTTGAAGCTAAGCAGACTTTATCCCCGTGTACAGTAATCCATGGATTTCTCTCGCCACCGCCCACCCTTAATAGGCCTTCTTGGCGAGAAACACAAAAGAATCCCACAAATTCTAGTCTATCCCCATTCTTCATTATTGGCAAAATGCTTCTTAACCCTTTAAGGTGTGAGATCGCAAATAGTGTTTATAATGCTCTTAACTGATCATTCCAATGCTGATGTAATTTCGTTACTGGTAATTGAAAAAGTATTCTGGAATACTGAATTTGAAAATACATTACAAAAAAGCTACTCTTGAAAGGATTAATCAAGTTAGCAGAATTAATATGTTCTGCTTGGAGATAAAATCTTCAGACTGTAAGTTCTGGAGATGTCCATTTGCCGCTAAGCCCATTTTGTTGAGTACTACAGCACATATTATGCACATCAAGTATGTATTATGACTGTAATTTCTGTTATAAGTACCGTTTACATCCTTCCAAGAGAAACCAAGGTGGCAGTTAATTCTATGAAAGAAAGATTAATGAGTTGTTTCTTTGCATAAGAACTAAGGTCATGTCACAGATTTATCAGAATAACCACAACATATTATATCATGCCTGATGTTTATCGGAATAACCACGGCAGATTCTAATGTCATAACCACACTAAAATATGAAGATTCTGCAGGTTTTAACGGGACTTGGTCTTTCTTGACATATCTGCAAAAGCCAAAAAAATCTATCTTAGCATTTTATTCTTACTTATTTATATATTTATATGTGACTTGCATTTATATTCATATTTCTATTATGAATCTTTTTTTTTACTAAATAAAACAAAAAGATTGAAAATTAATTGAGAACTGATTCTTTTGATATTTGCCAATGGGGTGAGACAATTTAAATTGTCACGTAAAAAGTTAATAAGGTAATATTTTCTACTCTAGAGAGAGAAATAAGATTGTATGACTCATTACAAGACTAAAACAATTATGATAGACTTGTTTGCAGTGTGCTCCAGGTTAGAAATAGCACTTTATGACAATAATTCATCTAAAAATATTAATGTCACTAGAAACACTGAGAGAAACTGTTGTGCTATTCCCTCGGCTGAATAATTGACGTGATAATACCTTTGTTGCATATTGTTCAGAGAACATTCTCTACAAAGAGAAAGCCACAGCAGTTGTTCTGTCGTTAAACTGCATGCTGTGCATGTTGTTTACAATTGCACGACTTTTACACTCAGAGGGTTGCTTTTCCGTTTTTCTTTTTCAATCTACCACATTTGTACCACAATGCACTTTGATTTCCTTTGGAGAGAGAATGGGGGGAGAGGAAATCTTGCAGTAGTTTGCATTTAGATCACTTCTTTTGTTTCCTGTTAAGGGATAAGCTCAGGCTGTATCTATACATCAACTCATTTCTCTGCCAGTCAACAGAGTTTGTGGGAAGCCAAATTGTTTCAGAGGCCGCCAGAGCTGAAATATAACTCTTTTCACAGATAATTACTTGGTCTTCTTTAGAGTATGATCGATAGCACATAATTAGTGTTGGATTTTAACTCCGTTTTAATTAAAGATTTATCTGGGATTTTAATATAATAATCAAGCTAGTTAGCGCATATTAAAAAGTAATGCCAATAGCTAAATAAAGTCTGAATTAAAACCCATTTAAATGCATTCAGTTCTTAAGTGGTTATCCGTTTTAGAGTTCGCCTTTTCTTTCTATGACATATAATTAATTGCATTGATACCTGGCTGTAAATTAAAATAAATTGTAGAATTTAAAGAAGTCAGTTTGAATTAGGTCTAATCCCTGGCCTCGTTGCTTGTTGACAGGCTGCCAGTGTGCGTTCAGAAAAATCTCATTTTCATCAAAAAGGAAAAGATTGAGCGTGAAATCTTTATTCATAATTTGGCTCTTCAGCTAGAATGCACATTTTGTTTCGTGAAATCATGCAGCTGAAATATTGATAAAGTGTGACCTGAATCTGAATGATTTTGTAGCACTCTTACAGGATCGGGGATGAGGACAATGCACATTCTGAGGTAGGCAGCGTGAGATATGAGGGAAGTCTTTTTTAATGGAGTCAGCTCAGACCATATTAGTTTTAAATGCTGACAGACAGAATGCGCAAATATAACAAATACATAAATACTATGGAAAGATATACAAATGCAAACTCTCTCTCTTTGTCTCTCTCTTCCTATCTCTGGAATGCAAGCTCACACACACACACAAACACGCAGACTCACACACAAAGAAGCACACATGCACACACACGCGCACATACACACACAGAAGAACACACACACATACATGCCGACACATACACACACACACACACATGCAGACACGCACACATAGAAGCACACACACACACACACACACACACACACATCATTATGGACAATTCCGCAACGTTCCGCGGTCTGTGCAGTCAGTCTATCCGATGGTCTCTATCTGCACTATCCCCAGCCACAGTACAGATTACGTAATGCAACCTTTAGTCTAAATATGAGAAGAAGAAGACGGAACGGTTGGCAAATCCTCATGTCACAAAAAGGACCACCTTCCTGTCTGACACAGGGAACAGGCGGCTGGGACAGAAATAGGGGGGGAAAGTTACACGTTTGCGCGGAGCGGCTGGCGGGAGCCGGGAGAGGCGGTGCAGCCAGCTGGCGGGCGGAGGCTGAGCGGGGAGGTCTGGGGCGCGGTGTGAAGACTGTGTGAAGACTGGGAGGGGCTGGAGCTCTCGCAGCTCGCCCTGTCAGTGTGGCCGGCCGCCCTTCCCTGAGGACGGCCGGTGAAGGGTACTCAGGAGTGTGCAGAGTCAGGCGGGGTGAAGGGTACTCAGGAGTGTGCAGACTCAGGCGGGGTGAAGGGTACTCAGGAGTGTGCAGAGTGAGTCAGGAGGGGTGAAGGGTACTCAGGAGTGTGCAGAGTGAGTCAGGAGGGGTGAAGGGTACTCAGGAGTGTGCAGAGTGAGTCAGGAGGGGTGAAGGGTACTCAGGAGTGTGCAGAGTGAGTCAGGAGGGGTGAAGGGTACTCAGGAGTGTGCAGGGTCAGGCAGGGTGAAGGGTACTCAGGAGTGTGCAGACTCAGGCAGGGTGAAGGGTACTCAGGAGTGTGCAGGGTCAGGCGGGGTGAAGGGTACTCAGGAGTGTGCAGGGTCAGGCGGGGTGAAGGGTACTCAGGAGTGTGCAGACTCAGGCGGGGTGAAGGGTACTCAGCAGTGTGCAGAGGCAGGGTGAAATGCTCCCTTCCCTGGTGAGACTGGAGTATGTTCTGTTGTGTCCTCCTCCCTGAGGGGCTGCTGGTCTGGACCGGTCGGAGCTGGTTTGAGGCGTAGGCAAGGCCACGTAGGCGGTTGTCTCATCTATTTGTCGGGGCCCCCAGGTCCATAAACGCTTAATTCCTGTAAAATTATGTAATTTTTTAAAATTGTTATTTTAGCTGACTCTTATCCATTTACAGTTGGTTAGACTAAGCAGGGAACAATGCGGGGTTAAGGGTCTAAGGGCCCAACAGCTGTGGTTCTTATCATGGCTGGGCTGACCTTCTGGGTCCCAGTCATGTACCTTTGCCACTAGGCTACAGGCTGCCCCCTAGTAGGCAAAGCCGGTCGTCTAGGGCCCCATCGTGCCTGTGGAGGATGTAACTGAAATGGGGGCCCCTTTGTGCCTGTGGAGGATGTAACTGAAATGGTTGGGGCCCCTTTGTGCCTGTGGAGGATGTAACTGAAATGGTGGGGCCCCTTTGTGCCTGTGGAGGATGTAACTGAAATGGTTGGGGCCCCTTTGTGCCTGTGGAGGATGTAACTGAAATGGTGGGGCCCCTTTGTGCCTGTGGAGGATGTAACTGAAATGGTGGGGCCCCTTTGTGCCTGTGGAGGATGTAACTGAAATGGGGGCCTCAAAAGAACATTTTGCCTCGGGCCCCAGGAGTTTAGAACCGGCCCTTGTCACGGTCGTGATGAACGCAGCTTGAGCACCCCAACATTAATCATTTCCTGTGTTAAAGTGCTAGAAGGTGCACTGACTACAACATCGGACAAGCAAATATTTTCTTCTCCTCTGAACAACATAACATGCATTCATCTGGAAAATTGTTTTGGGTGTTTTTTTAGTACTTATACTTATAATATTATATTTTAAATAATGGAAAACTTTTGAGATTCTGTTTTGGACGGACTGCAGAAGGAGGTTCCTGTGTGTATTATTTAGTGTTACAAAATGAGTCCACACATTACCTTTTCAGAATCTCAATTCCCTGTGTTATTTAAACTTGCACTATTATGCTGGAATATCATGTCACCGTAAGGTGAAAGTCATTAAAGAGGAGAATAAACTAACTTACACACTCTGAATTTAACCAGCTCAGATAATGCTCACTCTGTGCAGTATTTTACCTTGGTATTAGGATTTTGTGTGAATAGGTTTTATAATAATGTACAACGAATGACCGTAATTGGGGGACAGAATCTACACGATTGCGCTTCTGACTTCTAGTGAATTAAAATATGATGCAAATAAAAAGGCTTTATACCAAACTTAAAAATATCTTATTTCCAACGTAAGCTTTATAAGGTGTATCCACAAGGGAGGATCGCTGATTTAAAAATGTAATTCTAATTTAAGAATTGTGTGAGATTTTAAATAATATAATTTTAGTATAAATATAATCTACATTATCTTCGCAAGGAGTATTTTCATTCTTCCACACCGCTCATAATGTTCAGAATATGTTTTTATTGGCCCTCTTGATTTGACAATAGGGTAAATGTGTAGGGGGGCCTGTAGCAGAGTGGTTAAGGTAAATGACTGGTCACGCAAGGTCGGTGGCTCTAATCCCGGTGTAGCCAAAATAAGATCCGCACAGCCGTTGGGCCCTTGAGCAAGGCCCTTAAAAAAAAAAACCCTGCATTGCTCCAGGGGAGGATTGTCTCCTGCTTAGTCTAAAAATCAACTGTACTTCACTCTTGATAAGAGCGTGTGCCATATGCCATTAATGTGTATGCAGGTATTTAAATGAACATTATGAGGAGTCTTACAGCAGTTATATTCTGTGGCCTTGTTTATGAGTGTATGAGCAGCATCACCTGCCCCAGCATTTTTAATTTCTATATGGATGTGGCCTCAGTTGTGAGAAAGGACTATATTTGAAGCCAGTCCTTTTTATTAGTTTTTTTTTTTTTTTTTAAACCTGGCAAATGAAAAATCACAGCACAGCATGGGAATTATCCATCTGTGTCATTTTCTTGTTCTGTTATGCTAATGCTTCGTTCGAAGCGATGAAATCCTATTTATTTCAGTTAAGGGCTATGCCCGTTGTGTTGTCACACCGCTGATGCGAAACACATGTAGTGGAGGAGACAGACAATGAGAAACAGGAGGGAGCATTTCTAATGCCTGGTGTTCAATGGTGCATTTGCCCAGCCGAAACAGTATTATCTGGGTTAATGTGAACAGCATGGCGCTGCAAAGGGCATCGTGTATACGCTGACCTCCATATGTCTTTGAACAAAGACATTTTTTTTTAGATAATATAATCAAAGAGCTCACATGTGATTAAAATGCACATTCTCAACTTTTATTACATGGCGTTCTTGTACACTTTGGTTTCACCAATTGTAGAAATTGTAGAAAATACATTTTATACATAGTCCCGTGACCAAGATGTATGGATTGCTTTTGTGCACTGTTATTGCCTCTTTAGGAGATAAGTGTGGATGTGTCAAGGTCTACTAAGCTCAGGAGACTTCATGAATAGGCTACACTGCAAGACGCAACCCATTAGTTAGCCACAAAAATATGATGCCCAGGTTAAATTTTTGCTAGGAAGTACCTAGAAGAGCCTGCATAGTTCTGGAAAAAGGTGTGGACAGGTGAGACCAAGATTAGAGTGAAGGCAAGAGCAATGTGTGGAGGCCAAAAGGAACTGCCCAAGATCGAAAAGTACCAAATAGGAAATACTTTTGCATTTATCTGTGTGTACAGCAGACATGTTTACAGCGTGAACTCACCGTGTTCCGAACACAAAGTTCGCTGACCATGTTCCGAACAGTGCAACTTTCATGATGAGTAACTGAAAAATTATTCCAGATCAGCTTTGGTTTTTGTGTGTGTGTAAAGTATAATTCCTACGAACCAGGCAGGCTTATACGGTGGTGTTCAGGCCATCGCGAGCTGACACGGACTTCCGAACACAGGGACGTTCTGCAGTTATCCGTCCCTTCCTCTATAATTATTGCTCCAATTCACATCAATCGAAGCGTTTTAGTGTCTGACATAGTCAATAAGCAACCATAATCACAAACCACATTCCTCAGGAGAAAACCAACCGTTGAACGGACGTTAACTTCTGGTGGAAGCGGACGCTTCCCCGTGTTCTGTTCGAAACACAGCGAGTTTACATCGCTCGGCCGGCCTATAGTACACCAAAGGGCTTTAACTTATACGGCTCGATGTATTTGTTGATTATTATTATTAAGCACTTATCCACAGGATTTTGTGACAGCACATCTTTGAGCTGGTGTGGAATAAAAAAGAATGGCTGAAATGTGTAATCCAAGAACCGGCAAGAAAATAACACCTGTCTAGTTGTTATTGCCAGGACACCTACGGCAGACTGTGTTCCCAATAGGCTTATTAATGGACTCATGTCACACTTAAGAGCTCTTTTCGCTGCTGGCTTTATTTGAAACATCACATTCATTAGAGAGCAGGAAGAGAAGTAACTGAAGCACTCTGGTGGAAGAAAGAGAATGAGAGCCAACACTCAGAGACCCTGTAACTGCTGTGGGAGGCAGTGCATTGTGGGGAATGAGGAAAGGCACTTGTAGCCGTGATTGCAGGCTCAAATCCCCAAATGGGGCGCTGCAGGAGTACCTGTGAGATATTGGCGGCTGAGCTGGACTGCTTCAAGGAGTGTTCGACTGTATTCAGTGGATTGTGGATGAAACGGTATGAGGAAACCACTCCAATTAAAATTGTATGATAGCAATGTACAGACAAGTAATAAAAAGGTCCTATTTATTTAAAATCTGCAACCCACAAGCCCTTCAAAGGCCATTCTTTGTGTATAAATGCTTGTAATTCTTGAAATGACAAGCATTTTGGCTATACAATACTTGAAATTCTTGAATTCTTGGAATGCAAAAGGTCGATTCCATGGTGACTGAACTGCTGGACATTTGGGTGGTAAAGCCCAACACAGCTACATAATAGAGACTGATAAGAGTTATTGACACCTGAGGGTAATACAAGCATATGTCAGTCTCTTATGTAGCTGTATTGAGCTTTACCAATCAATTCTCCTGCAGTTGTAACATCAGTCACTGTGGAATTGCCCCAAAAAAACAAACCAAAAAAACTACTGCCAATAGTAGTTTTTTAGACTACCCATCTGTTCCCACAGAGTGTTTCTGTTCTTGAGAAAAGCTTGACATTCAGATGGAAAGGCCCGATTTCACTGGCACTGGCAGACCAGTACAATCCAAACGACCAAGACTGCCAGTACGGATCACTCGCATGCAAATCCATTTAGGAAAATTAGCTTTTAATTGTAACGATGAACTGTACATTAGCAAATGTGATTCGACTCAATTTAACTTAACACCAAATGACCTCAAACAGTTAGCGGTAATGGTATATTAATGGATGAAATTAATTTAGTCTATTATGACTGTCCCCAAATAAATGACAACATTATATGTCATTTTATAAAAACGGTAAAAAAAAAATATAGCCTGAACCTCAAAATGTTGTTTACCTCCCTTAAATGCATACCGCTTAGAAACGGAATGGCACAGATACAGTATCTACGATGCGGAGGAATAAATGCCAGACTGCTGTCCTTGTGGACCTGCTTCTGGAAATTGTGACTGTTTCCGCAAAAAACATGAGGCTCATTAACAGAGAGGGATGAGTGGCCATTAGTGGTCCGATTGGCTTCCACAGCCAGCCTGCCTCAGCTGCGCACGGAGTGCACTCCTCACACCCTGGGTGAAAATGGTGGAATTGATTGAAAATAAGCAGGAGCTGGTTGGCGGGACACGCACGCTTGTCAGTCATCTGGCGAATGTGTGTCGGAGGATGTTGCGGCGATAAGGCGAGCTTAAAAACGTGATTTGACATCCCCCCGCGTCCCCGAAGAGAAACAGGAGCGGGGCGTTCGCCTGCTGAAATGAGGCGGAACGGGGCTGGCGCTGCGGCGGGTTTGGAGCGCTGCAGAGGGGAATGGTGATGGGTCTGCTGCGGGGATCGGTCTGAGCGGTTACAGTGAACATGCCGCACCGAGCCGTGAGGCCGCCGTCAGCTCGGGGGAGCGAGCTTGTGTGCAAGGGCACGAGTGCTGTATTTGTATTTGTGTAGTTGTGTATAAGAGAGAGAGAGAGTGTGTGTGTGTGTGTGTGTGTGTGTAATAGAGTGAGTGTGAGAGAGAGAGAGATAAAGAGAGGGTGAGAGATGTGGTATGTGTGCAGGAGAGAATGTGAGGAAGTTAGTTTGTGTGTGTGTTAGAGAGTGTGAGAGAGAGTGTGAGAGAGTGAGAGAGAGAGAAAGAGAGAGTAAACAGCAGGCTGTAGTATTCTACATGCCTATAAAAAAATATGTGATAGAGGCAGTTTGCGTGTGTGTGAGAGAGAAAAAGAGAGACCGTGAGAGAAAAAGAACAAAAATGAGAGAGGAATACAGTCTCCTGCATGAGTGATAGAGAGAGTGTGTGTGAGAGAGAGAGAGCAGGCTGCAGTATCCTGCATGCCTATAAGAGAAGAATGTCAGTGCGCTGTTATTGCGTATGAGAGTGTGTGTGTGCGTGCGGAAGTTATTTTGTTTGTGGGTGAGTTTGCGTGTGTGAGAGAGAGACAGAGAGCGAGCGAGAGACACAGAGTGAGAGTGAGAGAGAGAGAGAGAGCCGCAGACTGCAGTCTCCTGGACCCCTGTAAGAGGACGTATGTGTGAAGAGGTGACGCAGTGCAGATCTGTCCTTGCTCGTTGCTCTTCTCCAGCGTGTGGGCGATGGGGGTGCGCTCCTGGCCTTGCGGGCTGCTTGCAGGCACGATGCAGCGAACCTGACCACACAGGACACGCTCCTACACAAATACCACTGCTGATTTACCGCTGTGTGTGCGTGTATGCACGTGTGTGTGCGCGTGTGTGTTTCCCTGCTGTCTATATCGCATCACTCCTTCACAAATACTGCTGCTAATTCACCGCTCTGTGTCTGTATGTGTGTGTGTGTGTGTGTGTTTCCCTGCTGTCTATATGACATCACTCCTTCAGAAATACCACTGCTAATTCACCGCTGTGTGCGTGTGTTTCCCTGCTATCTATATCACATCCCTCCTTCCCAAATTCCACTCCTAATTTACCACTGTGTGTTTGTGTGTTTCCCTGCTGTTTATATGACATTGCATCTGATCAACGCTCCTTCACAAATTCCACTCCTAATTTACCACTGTGTGTTTGTGTGTTTCCCTGCTGTTTATAGCACATCCCTCTTCAAAAATTCCACTCCTAATTTACCACTATGAACTGTGTGTGTGTGTGCGTGTGCACTGTATGTGTGTGTGTTTTGTGTGTGTGTGTGTGTGTCCCTGCCGTCTATATCACATTGCATCTGATCAACACTCCTAATTTGTGTCTGTGTTTGTGTATATTTACATTTTACATTTTACATTTCAGTCATTTGGCAGACGCTTTTAATCCAAAGCGAAGTGCATAGGTTCTTCCACAATGTGGAATATGTGTGTGTGGACAGTATATGTGTGTGTGTGTGTGTGTGTGTGTGTGTGTGTGTACAGTATGTGTATGTTTGTGTTATGTGTTTGTGTCCAGCATGTGCGTGGACAGTATGTGTGTGTGTTTGTGTGTATGTTCGTGTGGACAGTGTGTGTGTGTGTGTGTGTGTGCATGTGTTTGTGTTTAAAATGGTGGCCAAGGTATGGTGCTCAGTACCTGGGGGGTACAGTGACGTGTTGCGTCCCTGGGGCTGGGCCGCCGTAGATGGGCTGTGTTAGAAGCAGCTTGCTGTGAACATCACAGGTTGGCAATGTCACAGTACTGACATCCTGCCCCCGACCTCTCCCCGGTACACCAGTGCGGTCCTGCTGATTGGCAGGTCTCACAGATCGCCCCCTGTGTTTTTTTCCCCTGCACTTTAAAAGCACGGAATCACAGGATTTAATATTCACGCGTGATTACGGGGGGACAATGTCGTTCACTTCAAACGTGGCTCTGAAACCCGCTCCCCGCCACCTGAACACAAACACAGGTCTGCGCCAAATAAATACGCGCGGGCTTGTGCGTTATTTTTGGAGTTTGGTCTATTCAAAGCGTCTCTGCCTGCTTAAACTGGGTCAGTTCTGTCTGGAAGTTGTCGGGGGTAAACCGCGTATTTTGATTCTTGAGTGAAAATGATATTATATTCTTTGTTTACTGTGCGTGTCTGCTGAACTGCAGGGACACGCGTATTTACATACATACATACTGAACAGAGGCAAACAGGCTGACTAAGAGTAACGCAAAATGGAAAAAAGTTTTTTTTTTGGCTCCAATGTGCCTTTCTGTCCAAATATGAATAACTTCAAAGACCAGGCAGTGTGGTGTCCATATGGAGGACCATCTGCTGAAAACAGCCCCACTTAGCACAGACAGTTTTATATATAGTGTACATACTGTATATTCACTCACCGAGCACTTTATTAGGAACATTTTTACTTTATTACACCTACTTGCAATTATCAAATCAACCAATAGTGTGGCAGCAGTGCATACAATCATGTAGATACGGGTCAGGAGATTCAGTTAATGTTCACATCAACCAACAGAATGGGGGAAAATGTGATCTAAGTGACTTTGACCATGGAATGATTGTTGGTGGCAGACAGGGTGGTTTGAGTATCTCAGAAACTGCTGATTTCCTGGGATTTTCACACGCACTATTCTCTAGAGTTTGCAAAGAACGGTGCAAAAAACAACAAATAAAATCCAGTGAGCAGCAGTTCTGCAGACAGAAATGCCTTGTTAATGAGAGACATCAGCGGAGAATGGCCAGACTGGTCAAAGCTGACAGGAAGGTGACAGCAACGCAAATAACAGTGGTATGCAGAAGAGCATAGTTGCCTGTGTCATTATTTGAACCCAATGGAGATGCTGTAGCAGGACCTGAAATCAAAGATTAATGCTCAAAAAGCTACCAATTTGTCTGAATTAAAGGAGTTCTGCGAAGACAGGTTTGGTTGCAAAAACGGTGCAACCAGCTGTTACGTTTAAGAGGGCAATTACCTTTTCACAGGGGAGATATTGGTGTTTGGTAACTTTTTTATTGAATAAATTAAATAATCATTTAAAAAATATCTTCTGTCAGGTTCCCTTTGTCGAATATTACATTTTGTCTAAAGATCTGAAAGCGTTCAGCTTGACGAATATGCAATAACAGAGGAAATCAGGAATCACGGAATGCACAGAATTTTTGGGGGGATTTGGTTCTATAACCCACATAGATTTGTAATCAAAGTACTGCAGTCTCTGCTTTTATAAAAAGGTATTTTTGATGCATTTTGGTTTCACTGCATATAAATTACAGCGCTTTTAATATGTAGCCCTCCATTTCTGGGCATTGTAATGTTTGGGAGAAGTTGCTTCACAGGTGTTTCTGATTACTCATGTGTTAAAAGGAGTATAAAGGAGCTTTCAACAACCAGTCTAGATTCTTGGCTTTTGGTTGCTTTTGGAGTCTGTTATTGGCATTTGTCAACATGAGGACCAGAATTGTGCCAGTGAAAGTCAAGAAAGCCGATATCAGTCTGAGAAATAAGGCAAAATCAGTCTGTGACATATGCCAAACCTTAGGCTTATCAACTGTTTGGAACATCATGAAGATCTCCACCTGTGTCATTTTGTCTGTGTTTATGTGTTACCTGACTGATTTCCAGTAGAAAAAATATCTTCACCATTGTAAATGTAATCCATTTCCCAGGCCACCAGCTATTCCCTGTTTTGTATATTCAGCACAAACACATTTATTTGTGAAAACACTCATGTCCCTTTAGGACAGGTAGGGGAGTCCTTTGTGGAAGATATAATTACAGTGAGCATGGCATATAAACATTTTCTAGCAGACATAATCCAGATATTTTCACTCTAGATGTGGACGTTTCCTTAAATTAAAGATGATTTGTGTTTCATGCTCCCTTGTATGATGTGTTTGATGTTAGAGGGCCTTGTAGAAGAAAAATAAATAGAAACAATCGTATGTCACTTGAAGCGGCAACATCACTCTGCATTATACAACTGGGTGGTTTCCACTCCGGTTCGTTAATGTCTTGGTTTTTTTAGCCGACTCTACACTTTCAAACTCAGCATACTGTAGCTGTTCTGAGGCCAGGAAGCACTGGACCTTAAACGTTAACTTTTCAGCAAACTGGCCCACAATTCAGCTCACAAACCACCTACCGCTGAAATCCAATCCTGAGCGTGAGTGGACCTTTCTTTAATGGAAGTACGTATCAGGAGAGAAAACTTCTAACATGGCCATCAGAAGTTTCAGCCAGCATTCGAAAGGCCAAGAAGCAAATGAAAGATTGGACATGTTTGGCAGTCTATCTGAGGCGAGCTGAGCCTATCCCTTCTTTTTTAAATAATCACAAGGGGCTGTTTTGTTCACTTAAGTTTAGTAGATGCTCTCATCCAGAGAAAATAAATGAATGAGAATGTGATAAAACTGGATGAACGGCAGCAGGTTGGGTGTGTATGTGATTCAAACCCGAGTGACGTTATGTGAAATCGTACTGCCTTCTAATTGAATCAAACAAAGTTTTCACGGTAAACAAATTGGAAACATTCATGTGATCTTTTGTAGTGTTACTAAGGCATTTTACACTTTCGATTGCTGTAACACTGAAATATATTCCACAGTTGTCCACATGTTCCTCTGAATCTCCTCTCACAATATTTCACGGGGTAAGGCAGGTTTTGGGTTGCTACAGTATGACAAGACTGCAGCAGCCTGCTACAATTCCAGTTTAAACCAGCCTAAACTGGTTTTCCATACTTTTAGCTGGTGGGCCAGCTGTTTAGCTGACCAGCCTTTGTACTCAGCTAGTCCCTGTTCACCAGCTTACTCCACCAGCTTAACCAGCGTTCACCAGTTTACTCAACCAGCTTAACCAGCTTTCACCAGCTAACTATACAAGCTTAACCAGCTTTCAGCAGCTAACTATACCAGCTTAACCAGCTTTCAGCAGCTAACTATACCAGCTTAACTAGCTTTCACCAATTTACTCTACCAGCGTAACCAGCTTTCACCTGCTAACTCTACCAGCTTAACCAGCTTTCACCAGCTTTGTCCAGCCACAGCCCAGCAACTGTTTGACCTGCTAGAAGTGTCGAAAATACAGCTTAAGCCATTTTATAAACCTGCTTGGAGTCCCAGCTGGTCTTAGAAAGAATTTACAGCAGGGTAGATGCTGAAATCTGTAAACTGAGCCTGTACCTTAATCTGCTATCTTTGTTGTTCTCTTTTTTATTTCCTCTAGGTAAGTGAGAGCTGGATTTTCCTGGTGTGAATGTGACGGCTACCCAAACATTCCTGACCACTCTGCCCTTTTATCCTCCTTGATTCATCAATGTTCTGACCGTAGTTGCGTGGCACAAAGGTTTGATTATCTTTCATGTATTACCATTATTCTCCTAATAGACATGCCTGTGTAAACAGTCGGTGTTGGATGAGTGTTGTGAAATTGAAGTGGAGAAAGAACCGCTGTAAAACATGTGTCCGAGGTAATTTCCACAAGTGGCAATTCCAGGTAATTCAAGTGGGCCGGAATTAGTGACTAAAGCAGTGGGGGTGCGGAGACATGCATTCAAAATAAGCGACTGCCATGGAAACAAGGCCCTTTACTTTGATTACCGAGAAAATATGCGCCGGAAAAGAGAGAAAAAAAAAAAAAAGAGACAAACTAAAGTAGAAGATGGTGAAAGTTGCCGGTGGAGCTTGCGTTCGATGCACCGCCCGCTAATGATGTTTTCTCTGAAACTATCCGCCCTAACGCCTTCCTGGACCTCTTAGCTCACACGTGAGGGCTACACTTTCTCCTGACGTTATGATGAGCGGGTTGTTTTGAGTAGGCAGCTGTGAGGCACTTAGGCCCACTCTGATGTCTCCGCCTGTCTGTCTGTCCTCCACTTCACCGCAGCTGGCAGACAAACTTACCCGCTCCCTGCCCTTCAAGAGACTCTGAAATGAATAGTTTGGTGATGGGGGTTGGCTGATTTGATTTCTTCTGGAGGAGCAGGGGAGCTGTGCTATCAGACAGCCTGACCTTTCGTGGCCAGGAAAAAAAAAACTGACTTGTAAAACGTGGAATGTAGCACAACCTCCCAAGAACGACTCCAAATCAACAGATTTAGAATAATTGAGGCGTTATATGAACTTTGCTGGCCGTTTCTCAGCTTGTGGTGGGGGTGGAGGGGGGCTGTTTTAAAATGTGTTATTTAAAATGGGCAAGATTAGAGGTTTGCATTGGACTAGTAATGAGACCCAAGCAAGCCTAAGTCCGACATCCGTACAGCCCTACTGGAACCAGGCACTGCAAAAAATACAAAATAAGTTACTTAACAAGTATCTTAGTCTTATATTTAGACTTAAAATCGTATTTCTATTACTTTTTTGCTAAATGAGACAAAAAACTGCCAATGCGGTGAGAAAGTTTGACTCATTTCAAGATTCGCCAATGGGGTATGAAAATTTCACTTGTCAAGCAAACAGTAACTCAAAACAAGCTAATATTTTCTACTTGAGAGAAAAAAAAGATCGTAAGTCATATACAAGACAATAAATGCTTGTTAAGACAGCCTTTTTTTGCAGTGTAAGCCGGAACCGATAGAGCTCGATCCGTAAAATAACAAGCCAGCAACACCACACTGCACAAGAGAACATAATACAGCTTTTCCTGCAGGAGAGCGGCTAGGGAAGGTGCTACAGTGAAAGCTGCGCTTCCTCCAGCTGTTAACAACACTTCCTAACAATGGTGCAGCTTCTAAAAGCACAGCTTCTCGTTCTTATACTGTACCATTGTGCTCAAATAAGCGAGCAAATAACCAACAGCCATATTTGAGTTTTCACACATTTTTACAACATGTTTTTCCTCCTGTTAAATGTGGGATTATGTTTGTTGCTTGAAGCTCTCCAACAAACATCTCTGGAGTGGCATTCTCTTTCTTTGTGTATGTTTGAATGGTATGGCATGTTATGGTATGTATGTATCATACATGTATGTTTCGAAAGTAGAGGAATGCTTTATATTTTTAACAGGCTAGCCTGCTAGCTTTAGTGCTGTTTATCCTTCTGTGACATGTTATGTTAATACGTTTCTTGGTCCTGTGCTGTCAAATCTGGCTGTTTTAATTTTTGATAGTCGCCAATAACGATACACTTCAAAAACTGGAAGCTTTGCTCCATTGTTGGCAATCATTAACAGCTGGCAGTAGTTGCGCTACGCTACTAATTGTAAACTTCTAGGTTGGCAGTGGACCTGTACTCGATAAGACCCTACTGTATGCCACAGAGCTCAGAAATAGGCCCAAAACACAGGCTGACTAAATTATACTCTCAGACGCCCCCAGGTGTGTGTCAAAATGCAGCCAATGCAATGACTCCAAGTGGAGCAACACGCTACCAAACAAGACAGAAGTGCTTTTGGTGGCAATTATCATGATAAATCTCATCTCCGACAGGATTAATCATTTTGCTCCAGGCGCACACGGTTACGTTAGAAATGTTTTCCATTAATACGCTTTCATTTGCTGGAAGAAGAACTCCCTTCATTCACTTCATAACCGTTCATCTGCTCCTACCTGGGATCTCATCAGGTTGTCCATGGGAGGTTTGCGATCGCACGTCCTTTACACGGCGGCTGTAAAGCAATCATTACCGTTTAATATTTCAGAAAGCGGGGTGCGGGGCTTAAAATAAGAACGCGTAGCCGGAGATGTCGGTGTGCGGAAAAGACTGAAGCTACTGACTCAGTGAAAGGCTCCATCAACACGTTCTCTGGTCAAAAAAAAGACTGCCCTTCATTACACTTGTTAAGGCTGTTTTATATTGCTGTATAGTCTGTGTAATCTGTGTCATTTGCTCTGTGTACGGCACTTGTGAAAGGGCAGAACATTAATGCTTCTGCAGCATGTAGTACAGGTGACGCAGTCTGTATAATCAGATTTAAGGGATAAAGTATAATGTGTAATATATTTTCATATTGATTTATTGATGAAATATGCCAGTATGATCAAATGTGGTTGTTGCTAACTGCATGCTTTTAAATTCTTGGGGAGGTTCATGACGTCTACGCAGATGTGGTCTGTAACCTTCGCCTGTACCACACATTCACACACCCATGTTTATGTGTACTCCACAGAAGTATAAATCACCTTTTACACTTGTGCCCTGCGATTAGATTGAGCATGAGCATTGCATACCAGGGGGCCAATTTGCAGGATATTCAAACAGGTAATGTTCATTGAAAAGGGTCAGTATGCCTTAATACTTCATTATACAGTAAAATGTAGTGTATAATGCATTCTAACAACTGTAACCATCAATATTATAACAAGCCATATGTTCCATGCATACAGACTACAGGTATACTGCATATGTTTTGTCTCAGTGTGTCAGAACCTTTGGATTTAAACGAAACATTGAATACAATGTAGAAACTATAATTCCGACACCAATACGGTTGTAAATACCCACAAATGGAAGCTGAATGCCTGCACTTTAACCTCATATTCGTTGTTTCACTTCAAATCCAATGTACTTTGCACTGAGAGAGCCCGCAGGATCGTAAAGAGTGGTCTCAACAGTAAAGCGCGGCAACTAAAAAGCAATAACCTAATGACAATAGCTGACCTCTCATAACACCGGGAAATGATTGCGACATTACGACCCACTCCAGCGGTCGGAAGTCTGCGCTCTGCTGGGCTTTAAAGTATACATACGAAATTGCTATGCAATGCCCCCGTGCATGCAAATAGACATCCTCCATATTCTGAAGTTGGAGCTCGAGTGTGCCTTCGCCCTCTTCCTGTATTATCGTAATGAGAGTGCGTTTGAGTGCGCCGTGTCTAGAGGTGTAGGAGTGTAGCGTCTGGCTGAAGGTCGTTGCGGAGTAAGAGAAAAAAGTCATTAGCCGGGCTTTTTTGATGTATGCTTATCAGCGCTTGAAATGAGCCAGAGGCTCAGGACGACTCAATTCGCGGTATCGACTGCCGATATCTCAGGACGGCCCGAAAAAACAGGAGAGAAAAAGTCGGGAGCATTTGAGCTGCAAACCAACGGGGACGGGGTAATGAGGTTGCCAGATGAGGCCGCTCTCGCTGTGTCCGGACTCTCAATCAGAACGGCGCAGGGTTTAATCCCGTGGCCGGGGTGAACGTGGGCACAAACCGCGTCTCGCTACGCGGTAACCGAAGAGCACGAACCCGCTGACTCAACAGGCCGTGGATTAATGGATTGTTTGAGCTTCCCTCAAAGCACCGTCGTGTTCACCCCTCTTTACCAAAAAAAAGAGGAAAGTCTCTGTGTTCACGACTCAAAGATACAATCTCAAAATGACACGTGCTCTTGATTTAGGTGTGGACAACAACATTCGATTTGGTTCAAGTTAAAGTAAGATAATTTAAGGGGAAATAAATTAATTAATGAAAATAAGCGTAAATGTGTGAGCAGTTTAAGTCTGATGGTGTCTATGCATGTTCATGTGTGTGAGAGCAACTCCCAGCCAGTGTGTCAGTAATGGCGTGTTTCAACCATAAAATATTATACAGAACTACAATTCTCCCCTTCACGAGCATTCTTGTTTAATCTTTTAAAGAATCCCATAAAGAGCCTGACTGACTTGAGCCTGAGATTTCTGTGACCAATGCTGAGGTGGTGTCCAATAGAGTGAATGTTGGAGCTGGAATAAACATATCCCTTTTTCTGTGCTGTGTGGATTGTGCACCAATTTTGCAACAATTGTTCACTAAATGTCATAAGGATGTATCCCTAAGTTACCTTTGATAAGTTACTTTTATTAAAGACTATTTGTTATTGGCATTATTAAGATTCTGTCAAGATTCCATATATTTAGGGCGGCCTCCACATTGTAGGGCGGCCTGTAGCGTAGTGGTTAAGGTAAACGACTGGGACACACAGGGTCGGTAGTTCTAATCCCGGTGTAGCCACAATAAGATCCACACAGCCGTTGGGCCCTTGAGCAAAGCCCTTAACCCTGCATTGCTCCAGGGGAGGATTGTCTCCTGCTTAGTCTAATCAACTGTACGTCGCTCTGGATAAGAGCGTCTGCCAAATGCCAATAATGTAATGTAATGTATAGCACTGAGCTTGTACCATCAGTGCTGCCAGTGAATTAGTGACACATTATAGCCTGGAAACCTACTGTTACTTTTCTGCCAGCGAGCTCCTCCTGATTCTCTCTTGTGCTAAAAGCTCTCTCAGCGGGGACAAAAACATTCTTTCCACAGAATTAACAACAACTCATTTGTTTATGAAACCTCTATGTTTAGAAATGCATTTACTGTAGGCTGTAAATAAGAGGAAATAAGGGAAGGTCCAATGGTAGCCTAGCCTGCTGACTAATCTGTGATAGACAAGCCGCCAACGAGCGAGAACCTGTCTGGAAATGCTCTGAATCAGCCAGCGGTTGGAGGAGCAAAACCGGTGTGAAGAAATGAATGCCAAAGAACCGCTAGCTGGCTGCTAGCGCCATGCTACCTTAGCCTCCACTGGACTGACTGCTTACCGCTCGCTTGAAGCCGCATTTCGGTGGTTCTTTTGTCAAGTGTCTCTTGAAAATAATGATGTGTTTTCAACTGAAAAGAGTGTTGCTTTTGTTATGTCAGAGGAAACAGGGAACTCATCTAGATGGAGCACTGAAATTCATTGTTATGGATATGTTGTTGTTTTTTATTTTTTTTCTTCACCTCATTATTTTGGTTTTGAATGGTAGAAGAAATCGGAAAGTATCATCATCTGTATGTATGATCATTAATCTTGGAAATATTTGGAAGTGGCTAAATGACGAGAGATTGTCAGAACTGTAATATACTGTAATATATACAGTACTGCATTCAAGGTGGGAAAAGCTTAGGGACCATTCGAGTTTGTTCTACTCTCCACTCTTGATAATGCAGTGATTCTGCACCAATCGCTTCTTACTCTTGTAACTCTAAGTTTGGAGAAAATTGGACTCCCCTCAAGTCTCCAGTGCAGTTTCCTTAATTACATTTCAACATTCAACTTTATTGGTGCTTTATCTGTGGGATTTCTCCCAATAGATATGTGTAATGTTGGTCAATATTATCAGCCAATATAATCTCTTATGAATTCAAGATGGAACATGCTTTACATTTGGTATAGAAATGGTAGACAGTAGTCTATGAAGTAAGTACAGTGTGCGTGTGCGTGTGTGTGTATATGTGTGTGTGTGTGTGTGTGTGTGTGTGTGTGTGTGTGTGTGTGTGTGTGAATGTGGGCATGTGTGCGTGGGTGTGTGTGCAGGAGACAGAGACATAATTATATCGCAAAGGACATGCAGTATGCAGTGTACTATTAGTACTATTTACTACTGAGTACCTGTGAAAAGTATTAGGACAGTGGCTGTTTAAATACTGCAGCATATGCTGTGGCTTCACAAGTCGATCACAAGTTGCCTTGTCATCATTGACAGATCTAGCTACTAACAGACTAATAGAAGTGTAATATATTTAGTAATGAATGCATTTGCACTTACTGTAGGAGTGTTTCCATGATACCTTTGATTCCAGGATAAACAACATCTGGTCTTCCCTAAAGAGCAAACTTTCCATTGCTTGAGGGAGTTGGTCCAGTTACAGTACTTAAACAAAGTCTTCCGCTAACAGAATTACTGACTGCTTGCCAAGAAACCAATCACTGCGGATATACGAGTCTTTGAGTCGAAGTGTCATGAGAATAAAAACAAATCTAAAGAATTGGCAGACATAATGGCAATATCCTACACATAATGAGGCTAAAATGGCTTATGATAGACCTAGAAAATCGAGCCAAACAAGTTATTCAATCCCGAGTCGTGTGCAGAGACATGACCCCGATATGAAAATACAGTATGTTTTTACAGAATAAAAACAAGGGAGGAATACACATGAGCGAAAGTGTTTCAAGTGCAGAATAGTTTTTTTCATTTTTGCGCGGAGTATAAAAATGCGGTATACGAAACAATAAATAAACCCAAAAGAAGCAAATAGCATCAGACACCCCTATCATCGCAGTATACGATATATTCTCAGAGGAGTCACTGAAGCAGTCTGCTTAATGGAACTCACTTTGCCATGTCATCACAAAAGATTCAAACTCATTACCCGGCGGACACTCGGCCCCCTACTCAGGTCCCTGCGAGACGTATGGCTTCCCCTGCCGCGCAGGACCCAGTCCGAGCACCCTTTCGGAAAAGAAATACGTTTTCAAAGTCGGCCGCTGTGTATTTGACCTGACAACCTGATTCCCGTCAGCTCTCTTGACTATGGAAATGCGTTCCCCGGGAGGACCTCATCTGCCTGCTGCCTCTGAATATTAACTGAGTATAATCTCCACACTTGTCTTCCTCTTTGGTATTGTGGGTGTATTGCAGAAACCGTTGCCTCCTCATCTGTTGCCGTTTGTTTGTTCACCTGTCTGAATTTTCCGCCCCGCGTTCTACTTTGTAGTCTGATCTAGTTGCAGTTGAATTTGTATTTGTATTATATTTGCATTTGTATTTCTTAGTACTGTAGCTAGTCTTAATTCCGTACTTGGCTCTTTGCCATTTGTACTGGAAATGATGTTAATGGCTGTACGACAGTTCATTTGTCACACTTGTAGCTAATCCAACCTGCTCTGTATGTTCTAATGACCTTGATATGCGCTACTTTGGATGTCACTTTGGATAAAAGTCTGCTGAATAAAATGTTATCTTTACACAGTTGGGTAAAGACTGTGGGTGGCACGAGGGGTGAGAACAAGACCTCTCTCCTGCTGGCACTCGTTTTGTCCCACAGAGAAAGCCCTCTGTCCCAGGGGATTGGCTCATGGAGAAAGTAGTGTGGTGATACAGGGAAAAGCTCAACAGTTTTAAATCACACCAGAGCAGCACTTACCAGTTGCAATGTACTGTGGTCGTCTGCCTCTATATAGGCCCAATTTAGGGATTTGTGTTTTTTTCTTTTTATCTTTTTATCAGAAAATGTGTTTGTGGTGTCCTTTATGAAGGTGCTGTTATATTTGCATATTTGTTAGGAAAGGGTTCAAACTGTTTGTGGACCATTGCTGTTGTAGACTGGATTTAGAGTCGGCTGATTTTTGTGGATCTAAGCAAGAATGAATTACGCATCGCAGACCACAGGGATGGGTGGGGGGGTCAATAGAAGCAATCGCAAACTGGAGTGGGGGTTGTCAAAAGCGATCATCCCTGCTGTGAAATCCAGCTATGCCAGCTTGACCAGCTTGAGAATTGAGCTGGTCAAGCTGGTCATCAGCTGGTCTAGGTGGGTATAAGCTGGATAATCAGCATGGTCAAGTTGGTCATCAGCTGGTCTAGGTGGGTGTGAGCTGGTTAACCAGCATGGCCCAGCTGGTCATAAAGCTGATCTAGCTGGGTATGAGCTGGACAATCAGCATGGCCAAGTTGGTCATCAGCTGGCCTAGGTGGGTGTGAGCTGGTCAACCAGCTAGTGCTGGTAGCTTGTCTGAGCTGGTCACCCAACTAAACCATGTCAAACTGGGAGCTTGTCTGAACTGGTCACCCAGCTAAACCATGTGGAACTGGGAGCTTGTCTGAACTGGTCACCCAGCTAAACCATGTGGAACTGGGAGCATGTCATCGAACATCGAAAAAGCGGCACCCCGTGAATACTGCGCAATTAAAAAAACAGGTTTAAAACTTTAATTGTGTTCCCCACGGATGATTATGACCCTAAACAACCGTATAGAGCATGCATGCCAGCGGCCAGCTCTGACCGGCTCTGACCAGTTCTGACCCGCTCTGACCGCATTAAAACCCTCAACATTTTCAACCATGCAAAAATATGTAAAAAGAAAAGCAAAAATATCAGGAGATTTTTCATATTCATTAAAGATTCAACATTACCCTATCATTAATGTATACATTTTGACAACAGCTGAAAGCAATATATTTTCTTCACAAACACAGTTCTTAAAACTAACTTGCTAGCAGAAGAAAGTCTCAGAAGAAACTCTGCCTTGCATGGTTAGTCAAACCCAAAGGCAGATGTTGATTGAACGCAGGACTTAATCACACACCCTTGGTCAGTTCAAGGGCACACATCCTACGGCTGTTTATCCAATTATCCAATTTAATCAAAGCAGACTTGAGTTTTGTTTTGGATTCAAGCAGCCATCCTTAAAACTCTTAAAGTCTGAAAAAGCAAAAAAACAGGAAAGATGTCACCTGAACATTAAGGTACCTGGGCTTGATGGTGAGAAGGAGACTTTTCACTTTGTAAACAATATGTTGCCTTATACTTTATATAAATGGAAGAAATGCATTTAAAAATGATTTAGGGAATTGGGAAATATACTTCACACTTGACTTATCCAATTGGGGGAATAAGGCAATTGATCACCATCAAATATTAACAGCATATTTATGTGGGAAATTATTTTTATTTAATGATGAAAGGGGACAGAGACATGGGTAGATGAAAACTGTTTAGAGTAAATGCTATTTATGCTGCTAACAGTCGAAAAAACATAATTAAAGCCATATTGAATGTGAGTATTTGTGTGCACAGTAGATAGTTCAGGTAATAGGTGGTAATCAAAAACATGCACACATCATGCATGCACATACTTTTTGCTCAGTTCATTTTTATATAAGTGTAGCAATAGAGCAAAACAGGCCATACAAGTCAATAACCTTGGATTGGCTATTACTAGAATGTTGAAACATTCAATGGTGGTCTCCAAATATTTATGCAGTGATGGGACAGATTTGTTTCTGCCCTGGTACATTTGCAGGAAGAAAATAGAAGCATTTGTGTGCTACATAGTCTAAAAAACAATGACAGCTATATTCAATAGGACAAAAATTGTTTGTGACCAAAATATTGAATGTTTTGGTGTCTGTTATATTGCATCTCCGAATTAGCGTCCCATGCCTGGATCTTTGTATACCTCTGTCAATAACCAACCAGCTTGCTGGCAAGCAAGTGACCTTAACCATGCATTTCCCTGTCTGCGGGCTTGCAGGTATTGATGGTGCTAAAATCAGTACAAACATTTGCTAATTAATTCAAGTGTCAATATCACCAGTGTGGCTCTTTGTTAATCGAATCATCAAAGAAGTGATCCTTACAGAACTAACCGACTTCGACGACTGCCGAAACTGTCATGTATAAACAGCTCAAGCCAGGTTTTGAAACAGCTGGTAGCTGGTAATTTCAAGCTGGTCATAGCTGGATTTTACACCAGGGGTAAGAAAGAAAGAGGGGAAAAAAAATAACAACTTGATTTATATTCAGTATTCAAAGCTAAAGACAACATTCTATTGCAGTTAGATTGAATCTGAGCCCAGAGCTCTCAGTGGCGTTTGTATGGAACGCTTCGCCGTGGTAACCGTGGCGTATATTGTGCGAATGAAGCCCCCCCACCCCGCGGAGCGGAATCGGGCGCGTCTGCCTGGGAGACGGCACGCGGGGAGCTCCGGGTGAAATGAGCTCTGAGAGGAACAGCGCCGTTTTTATAATGAGCAGACTTACGAGCCGTGGAATGAAAATGTCCGTAGCTCCGCTCCATCACATTAACAATTTGGGCTCGACGGGGAGATGTGAAAACCTCGCGTGGCGCATTAATCGACAGGAAAATGCCGGTATTCGGCTGTTAAGTTGTGAAACATCGTTGTGCTTTTTTGGGGAGTTAAATGGCTCTTCTTTTTTTCATACTCACAATAATGTTTAACAGCTTGTTAAGCAAGTTTTGAAGTCCTCCCTCCTCTCTAGACTAGAGTCTCTACAAAGTTTTGGATACCTGTGTTATTGTTTTGGTGCAATTAATTGAATAATAAATGTAATTGTAGTTGGCTCAGGTGGCAGTCATCTGGCAGTCGGAGGGCTGCTGGTTCGATCCCACCCTGGATGAGCAAGACATTTAACCTGCAATTGCTCCTGATGAGCTGGTTGGTGCCTTGCATGGCGGCCAATCGCCGTTGGTGTGAATGTGTGTATGAATGAGTGAAAGAGAAGCATCAATTGTCCAGCGCTTTGGATAAAGGCACTATGTAAATGCCAACCATTATACACAATTAAAAAATTATGTAACTGTACTAACTCAATAGCATAGCTTTCATAATGTATAATTATGCCATTTGCTAATTTGCTTGATTGTACATTTCTTCAGTTTCTATTCTAAATATTCCCTTACATTAAAAGTGTTCTGCACTTACTGTGCACCTGAATGTGTATAACATACTGTAATGTTTTTATGTTTTTATGTTTCATGTTTTTACTTTTGGTTTTCTAGTTGTCAATGCATATAGTTTGGCACTGTGTTGTGACATTGCGATACTGTATATCATATTCCTTCATTTCATTGTCCATATATGTAGTGTCTAGAAAGTATTTGTAGAGGATCTTGAAAGTGTTAACCAGTGTAGGGGCCTTGTTGCCTCCACATGGAGACCAGATGTACTATTATGTTCGATTGATTTATTAACAAACCATATTTACTGAAGTTTGGCAGGCAAACTGTCTCATCTTGACTGCCGTTGTTGTCCGTAAGGTTATGTACCTGGAAAGTGAGGTTAACTTTGAGTCTGCATGTATGTATGTATGTATGTATGAATGAATGTATGCATGTATGTATGAATGTATGTATGAATTAATGAATGAATGGGAATGCCTTCAACCTTTCAGAGATTTATTTCCCCTGCCAAGCATACCTTACATTGACACTGACAACTGTAACATGTTTACACTGCTGGAGCTGCCACTGTCTGCCCTGTAGAGCACGAGGCCCAGAGCAGGTACTCTACACAAGGCCCAGAGCAGGTACTCTACACAAGGCCCAGAGCAGGTACTCTACACAAGGCCCAGAGCAGGTACTCTACACAAGGCCCAGAGCAGGTACTCTACACAAGGCCCAGAGCAGGTACCCTACACAAGGCCCAGAGCAGGTACCCTACACAAGGCCCAGAGCAGGTACTCTACACAAGGCCCAGAGCAGGTACTCTACACAAGGCCCAGAGCAGGTACCCTATACAAGGCCCAGAGCAGGTATCCTACACAAGGCCCAGAGCAGGTACTCTACACAAGGCCCAGAGCAGGTATCCTACACAAGGCCCAGAGGAGGTACCCTACACAAGGCCCAGAGCAGGTACCCTACACAAGGCCCAGAGCAGGTATCCTACACAAGGCCCAGAGGAGGTACCCTACAGACCCCGAGATGCGTCCAGGATACCAAGCCTCCCTGGCTGACAGCTACAGCGAAGTGTGCCTGACGTGGGCACAGTAATGTCCTCAGAGGCTAATATTCCCATGAATTATTTACGTCTGCTTCTGTGAAATGAGGAGAAAGACCCCCGTGTGATTTCTACCTCGACCCCACCAGGAGGCCTGGCTGCGGGTCACTCCGTTACCCTCGCAGAGAGACGAGTGCCTGACTTTTCTCTCTTTTTTTACCTTTTCAAATAAAAACACAAGAATTGGTACACGGCCCTGGGTGCCAAACTCATTTCCCGTGTCATTGTGGGAAGTAATGGGAGTTTGATATCCTGTGAATATATGTGTGTGTTTTGGATTTATTTATATATTTTGCACACTTTTCATGCCTTACCCCCATTACCATGAGCAAGCGACTTGTAAAAGCAGAGAACATGATTGTTAGTCTCGGGGGCAAAAAAAGTGAGATTATCAAGAAAACACAGAAGATCAATCTACAATCAATAAGGGTTATGCTTCCAAATGAAGTCTGTCGTCTGAAAATACAGTGAGTTTTCTGTACAAAGCCGTTTGTAGAATTGATTTGTACAAATTGCAAATGACACAAACTTGTGCCTCGGACAAGCCCGGATGCATTCCCTTTAGGAGGGTTCTAAATAATATTCATTATTTTCAAAAGTGATTGCAATAATAGCTATAATGAAGTGTGAGAGTACACAATTAACACACTCGTCATCTGATCAATAACCCTGTTAGGCCTAGAGCTGCCATTTTGTGTGCAGTTTCCTAATTAATGTCTTGTAATTATGCAAACGGAGTGATGGCAAATATCCCAAGTGGCGTGTGGAAGGGGGAAAGAAGGAAACAACGGAAACGTGTTTTTATCGGGTTGAACTCTGTGTAATTGTGCCAGCGTCAATGCCTAGTCGCAGGGTTTTGAATAATGGGACTGTTTCCATGTAATAAACAGAGTTCCAAGTGTCACGCCGGCTTAATAAATTAAAGTTTACTCCACAATCTCATTACTTCCAACAGCTTCGCAACACAAGATTGATGATATTCTCCTAATTACACATGCATTGTTGGAAAGCACTTTAAAATCTAATCTTAGAAGGAATTTATCAAATTTCATTACCTGAGGTTCTTCAATAATACCTGTAAATGTGTTTTCGCAGATAAAAAAAAGAGGTCCACATTCTGTTGATATGAAATATGTGCAGTAGCACCGCATACCATCGATGTGTCTGACTGGTTTCTGATTATATTATGGATATTGGCTGTTGTTGTTTACATACCATTAGTTTCCAATTCTTGTCAAGGTTCTACATATCAGAATGGGACTTTATTATTAAAACGCTTCATAAAAATAGCTTATGGTGACAGACCACAATTTGTACAGTTCATGGTTGTTAAGAAAGCAGAAGTCTTACATTTAAACATCAACCGTCAGTTTTGTTAGAACGGGCATGAGGCTTCCAGATGACATGATAGTGTTTCTCTTGACACCAACTAGCTAAAGGTGAGCTACAGGTAGACATACTCTGGTTTGATGTGATAGTGAACCCAGTTCTCAAAGGCAGTCAAAAGTGTCTCTGGAGTAGGGAGCTTCACTTCCTCACGAGAACCTCTGAGGAGGCCTGTGAGTCATAGAGCTACGTCAAAAAAGAGTTTGATCTTTAAAAGTATCTTTAAAACATCACCCTCTCGGCACGCCCTAATGAAGACCTTTTGTATCTCTTTATTAAAAAAAAATAATAATAATCTTGACATGCCCATTCTATAGTCAAGCCTTCCCTGCTGAAAAAAAACATCTGAAGTTTTTGAGACAGCTGATTGCTGGTTTCCCAGATCAGACCAGCTCGAGATGGTTTAGCTGGTTGGCCAGTTCAGACCTGCTCCCAGCTTGACATGGCTTGACCAGCTAAAGCCATGTTTTGAAACTATGTTAAAAGAAGCTACTGGCAGTAGCTTTATGGCCAGCTCATACCCAGCAAAACCAGCTTATGACCAGCTTATACCCAGCTAGACCAGCTTTATGACCAGCTCATACCCTGCTAGACCAGCTTCATGACCAGCCCATACCCAGCAAAACCAGTTTATGACCAGCTCATACTCAGCAAAACCAGCTTATGACCAGCTCATACCCAGCTAGACCAGCTTCATGACCAGCTCATACCCAGCTCAACCAGCTTTATGACCAGCTCATACTCAGCTAGACCAACTTTATGACCAGCTCATACCCAGCTAGACCAGCTTATGACCAGCTCATACCCAGCTAGACCAGCTTTATGACCAGCTCATACCCTGCTAGACCAGCTTTATGACCAGCTCATACCCAGCTAGACCAGCTTATGACCAGCTCATACCCAGCTAGACCAGCTTTATGACCAGCTCATACCCAGCTAGACCAGCTTATGACCAGCTCATACCCAGCTAGACCAGCTTTATGACCAGCTCATACCCAGCTAGACCAGCTTTATGACCAGCTCCTACCCAGCTAGACCAACTTTATGACCAGCTCATACCCAGCTAGACCAGCTTATGACCAGCTAGACCAGCTTTATGACCAGCTCATACCCAGCTCAACCAGCTTTATGACCAGCTCATACCCAGCTAGACCAGCTTATGACCAGCTCATACCCAGCTAGACCAGCTTTATGACCAGCTCATACCCAGCTAGACCAGCTTATGACCAGCTCATACCCAGCTAGACCAGCTTTATGACCAACTCATACCCAGCTAGACCAGCTTCATGACCAGCTCATACCCAGCTAGACCAGCTTTATGACCAGCTCATACCCAGCTAGACCAGCTTATGACCAGCTCATACCCAGCTAGACCAGCTTTATGACCAGCTCATACCCAGCTCAACCAGCTTTATGACCAGCTCATACCCAGCTAGACCAGCTTTATGACCAGCTTGGACATGCTGGTTGACCAACTCATACCCAGCTAGACCAGGTTTATGACCAGTTTGACCATGCTGGTTGACCAGCTCATACCCAGCTCAGTTTAGGCATAGCTGGATTTTACAGCAGATTTTTCTCATTATCCTGCTGCAAATGTGCCAGAAGCTCAGTTCATATCAATGATTATCATTATTATCATTACTATATTACATGATGAAACATGATGACTTGAAATCAATTTGAACATTCCTCAACCCTCACCACTTTATTTGGTGTTTATTAGACTTTTTTGACTTATTAGGTTTTCTGCTGCTGTAGCCTATCCACTTTACAGTTTCACATGTGTGTTCAGAGATGCTCTTCTGCATACCACTGTTGTAATGTGTGGTTATTTGCGTTACTGTCACCTTCCTTCAGCTTTGACCAGTCAGGCCCTTCTCCTCTGACCTCATTCATTAACAGGGCATTTTCACCCACAGTAAAAATCATTCCACTGTCAAAGTCACTTAATCACTTTTCTATCCCCATTATTATGAACCTTTTGACCATGTGTGCGTGCTTTTATGCATTAAGTTGCTGCCACATGATTGGCTGATTCTATATTTGCATTCACAAGCTAGTGTACAGGTCTACTTAATAAAGGGGTCACTGAGTGTAGTTTGAGTGTGTATTTTGACCTGACTCCCATATATTTGGAAAGAAGCTCTCAATAGAACATCAAAACTGAGTGCAGCAATTGCAATAAAATAATCTGGATGGATCAATACTTGTGTGCAAATTATCCCTTTAAGGGCAAATGTTGATTCAATCTTTGCCTCTGGCATACATTTCTTCATTTTCTGGGTATATAAAAAAAATCATATTATTCTCTGTATTCTGAGATTAGTCATGACTAATTCCACTTCATCAGAAATTATCTCAGATGACTTCGGAGCATCAATTGGAAGCATTTCTGAATTTTTCATGCGCATCAGACTGCCTGCATGAATTATTTCCTGTGATGATGATCAATACTGAGCCTGCTCGTAAGGTTTCTCTTGGCTCGCGGCCTCCTTAACTGTCACCTTTCCTTCTGAAACTACAAGGGCCGGACCCTGAGCCTCGCGCCTCGCACTTTTCAGTGTAACGGGAAATAAATTACAGCCTTCCTGTCCGAGCGCCAAGACAAACTGGCCGTTTTGATGTATCGACACAATATCGCCCGTGTTTTGAGGAGTCAGCGAGCCCTTCTCGACGGACCCTTGGGGAGGGATTTACAGTGACGCCGAACTCTAATTCAATTTCAGCCCTATCGCTATGGAGAATTGCCGGTCTGTCACATGACCACGCCAGTGGTATTCACACCCATGTATAAACAGAGTAATATCAGTCACTGGGCTAATCGAAATACATTCAAAAGCACTGCCGTGTGTCTCCCTTCTGTAGTGTATAACTGTATAGGGTCTCGTGATAGAGGGACATGCCATTTGTTCACATCCAGTGGGTACAGTATAGCTTTAATGTGTGTGTGTGTGTGTGTGTGTGTGTGTATGCGTGTGTGTGAATGTGTGCGTGTGTATTGGCCAAGGGAGTTGTGATCCTACCAACACAGAATTCATTCTTTGACTCTTTTATGATGGGATCCCAACCCCGAAACCCCAAATAAATAACATACTTCTGCTTTCAATAAATACATTTTTTTAAAAGCTTACAGCCCTTTCCACACATTTGCAACAAGCACTTTTTTCAAGTTGCGTCCATGTAAGGACGTCAGCTCTGTGATGTGATCGGGACTTCCAGCAGGTGGCGCTCTGTCAGGCCCTGCTTGTTAGCAGCTAGCGTACAGTAGCTAACGGGAGTAAGGCTCCGGTTTGCTCATTGCAGGTCTGACAGAACAGCCTGCAGTGCAGGGGGGACTTCTCCACTGCCAGTTTCCCCCACCAGCCCTTGGCACGGGCAGTGTAGGCTGTAGGCTGGCACACATTCGCTGTGAAACGCCACACACTGCTTCCAGACGGTCGTTTAAGAACAGCCCCTGGGATGCTGTTCAAACAGCCTGATAATCCAATGATTAGAAGCTTTCTCTAAATTTCTGTGGAAATCAGCATTTGTGCTAATATCAATTGCTCCTGTGAAGAAACAATTGCCCGCGGATTTTTTTTTCCTTTTAACGTTCTCGTTTATATTTGAAACTGGAAATGATAAAAAAAAAAAAAACATGCAGTATTAGATATGTATGCGATGTACTGGTCATTTCATTTTACCGATTCAGTGTTTGTGATGCCCCGCCCCCCCCCCCAAAAAAAAAAAAACTTTAATTGCTTAGTACTTTTACCCAGTTTTTTTGTACTTTTCATTTTAGATCCATGTTTCTTTTAGAGAAATTACTTTACTTTCAATTCCAATTTTACATTTGAAGACCGGGATGTAATGGAATCAATTAATGTGATAAGCATAGCAACAGATTACAATGGGCGTAAAAAGAGTTTGGACTGTCAATTATTCTTTCCAAATAATATTTTTTATTAATATATCTTGGGAACTCATTATACCGGATTACAGTTTGTATGGTTTACTGCAAAAGCATTTCATGTCATTTTTTAAAATTTATGTATACATTTTTATATTATTTATTATTTGACTTCATTATTGACTATCTTTGATCGTCGCTCTCGCAGTGGTGTTGTTGTGAAAAGAGTTGCCGTTTCATTACTATAAAAATCACTGGCTGTTTCAATGCCATCCTGAAGCAACTATCAAATGATAAAGACAGCTACCCCCCAGCTGAATATGTAATAATTCCCCCACATATTAACCTACGTTTAATGGCACACCTGTGTGTGCAGCAAATTCCTTATGCGGGTATGTCAGCTTGTGTTGAAATGAACAAAAGGAGACCGAAGTATTAGCATAAGAAATATGTGCACACTTTATTAAAAACCGTAGAATAATGCTCAAATAACAGCGTGCACCTGGCAGGTATCAAGCTATACACGACTGCAATCTTCCCCCAGTACCGTTGCGAATTGTATTAACTGTACACATTACATTACCTACTGCTTGAGTGTCAGTCTGATTCATCCTGATAAATATCTAGCTTAAGGACTGGATTTTATGGAACAACTTTTCAGGCAAAGTAATTATCTGTTAAACAGTAACAGGGCCGCATTCATCATGCCAGCTTCGCTCAATTACCGCGAAGTAATCGTGGATAAAAACGTTTTATTCCTGTAGCACAACTCCTGCTATGGGTTTGAGTTTTATAAGCAGTGTGAGTAATGAAATAATAAAGTAACTAGTCAAATTAAAAATAGTAAATCTGTTTGGACACCTACACACTCACATAAATAATATCAGCCTTTAAAGAGAAGCCAGGTGGCTTCCAGTTAACTTCCTGGTCTTAAATAGTTCTGACACAACCATGATTTACTTTCGACCTCCAAATATTTTTCACTTTCCTTTTAGTTTTAAATACTGTTGCAGTTTCAAAGCCATCGAATTAGCTAGCTAGCTAATTAATGAAGAATTCTCAATACTGAAATCTCACAAGGCGTAATGTCACCGAGTGCCCAATTTATATACTCGTATAAAAAAGTTATTCTTGTGGGAAATTAAACTGGAATGTGTGCCACGGTGTTGAAAATATTAACATGGGCCACATGGACTGCTCCTGTCATCGAACTTCAATCCATCATAAAATTGGAATGCAAGGCCAAGGGTGAGCATTCAAACTAGCAGTTCCATTTCAAACGCTTGTTCCTCTTCCATGTGGGAAATATGTGTGGGCGTCTATTTACAGTTGTACATTTGTGAACCCATGATACAGAAAAAATAAATGCTTGTTCCTCAAAAGCAATATAAAAAAAAGATAAAAAACAAAATGTAATGCTCAAGTACGTGATATAATTAAACAAATGTGATCGATTAATTCAAATGGCAATTTTATGGGCAGTGGGTGTTAGAATGTCTCTGCTACACATTCCGCAACATGAAAAGACATGTCGGCCTGACGTCCGTAACCTTAGAGACCGATGCGGATTTAGATTACCGGTTACCCACTTTCCTTCAACAGATAGACTTCACAGATAACCGCATTGCCCATGGCAGGGGTCTCATACTCCAGACCTGGAGAGCTGCACACTGCTATTTCTCGTTTTAGTGTGGGGACAGAATCCACACGCCGTGATTCAAGGCCTCAATTTGCTGTCGATTGTAATGACTGTGATCCACACGCCCATATGTTCCAAATGCGCGAGTCCATTCTGTGCAGGGGTAAGAGTGTCAAGAATCGCGGTCACCTCAAAATAAGATAAAGACGGTGTATGCATAATGAATACAGGTGGCATGAATAGGGCAAATAATGAAATGTATGTATGAAACTTGAATATCGTAGTGGTTAAGGTAAATTACTGGGACCCGCAAGGTCGGTGGTTCGATCCCCGGTGTAGCCACAATAAGATCCGGCACAGCCGTTGGGCCCGTGAGCAAGACCCTTAACCCTGCATTGCCCCAGGGGAGGATTGTCTCCTGCTTAGTCTAATCAACTGTACGTCGCTCTGGATAAGAACGTCTGCCAAATTCCATTAATGTAATGGAATGTACTAACCAATGGCTGTAGTGGTACTGCGCTTACACTGGCCAAAAAATAGGCATATATTCATAGGCAATTTCTTGGAATTCGACACCCCTGTGTTGTTGTGTGTTGTATTAGGTGACCAGTCCCCTTGCTTTCTTGCTTCTAGTCTATTTTATCAGCAGAGATCAGAACTGTTCACCAGCACGTTGTTCTATTTTAACAATTGGTTCCAAATTGTGTTTTTTGTTTTAATCTCCTGATTTTTAATTGAGTGACTTGTGTTGAAAAATGTCGCTTGTTAGCTCTAATTACCTCTAAATCTTGTGACAAAGTAACTCAATTGACAAAACCGCGTCTTTCTTTTCCCCGCGAAATAAACGCATCCTCTTGTCCTTCGGCTTTAAATTTGAACACTTATGAATTCTCTGTCGCCCTAATTACGTCTCACAGCAACAATGAGAGTTCTGTGCAAAGAAAATTGCTTCTTGAAAGGCTCAGGCAACAGAAATGAAATGTCATCAGTTTCCTTTAAAGGTGTTTTTTCTCTTTCGCTGTTTTTATGTCAGACATAAAGTAAGTGGAACGGTTCTTCTGGGATTTGTTTTTATTGTCAGGATGAGAACGCATTAAAATTGAAAAATGAATAAGTGATCAAGCTTGAACACAGTCTCGGAATTCTTGGCAGAGCGGCTTGGACAAGAGTACATTTTCCCATTTAAGTTATTTGTTCCTCTTCCACAAGTTGTTTATTGTCAGGAAAAACTGTTATTTGTACATTTCAGTGTACGTAATTTATTATTGAAGGCGTTTGGATTCAAGTGCGACTATACGAATCAGTACCGTATTCTTTAACAAAATGGCCGCCATTCATGAATCAATGTACAATAAGTGTGCCCTTTAAAAGTGGCCGTATGTGCCATCGTTTGTTGTAACGCATCAATACAGTATATCAGTATGTCCACTCACCAAGCACTTTATTAGGTATTTATTATAGACTTATTTTACAGACTTCTACTGCTGTAGCCTATCCACTTGGAGTTATGATGCGTTGTGTGTTCAGAGATGCTCTTCTGCATAACACTGTTGTAATGTGTGGTTATTTGCGTTACTGTCACCTTCCTGTCACCTTTGACCAGTCTGGCCATTCTCTTCTGACCTCTCTCATTAACAAGGCATTTCTGACTGCAGAACTTCTGCTCACTGGATTATTTTTTGTTTGTTTGTTTGTTTTGATCATTCTTTGCGAACTCTAGAGACTAGTGTGCATGAAAATCCCAGGAGATCAGCAGTTTCTGAGATTCTCAAACCACCCTGTCTGCCACCAACAATCATTCCATGGTCATAGTCACTTAGAGCAAATTCTTTCCCCCATTCTGATGGTTGATGTGGACATTAACTGAAGCTCCTGACCCATATCTACGTGATTGTATGCATTGCACTGCTGCCACAGTGATTAGATAATTACATGAATAAGTAGGTGTAATAAAGTAAAAATGTTCCTAATAAAGTGCTCGCTGAGTTTATATTTGGCAGTAACTGTATGAATTACTGTGATTTATTAATTCTGGGGAAGGTTTATCATTTAAGTCCTACTGGTTAGCATAACTTGGCTAGTTGGTTTGGGTACGTGGTTGACTTGGTTAGCCTTTGCTCTTCATCTGAGTGCCAGTACGGACACACTGCAGCAAAGCCATGGGAAGGGAATCCCATAGATATATTTTCCGAGCCTTTCCCACAGAGTTCTGGCAGCATGTGGACCTCCTGAGGGGAACAGCCGCGTGGCCTGCGATCTCCTAACCTTCCTCAGTCGCCCTTACGGCTCATGGTCCTCGAGGGCCAAGAACCACTGCCTCTCCACCCACCCTTTACCTGGGAGTCAGGTGCGGAGGCAGTCTGGCCAATCAGTAGAACAAATTACTCGGGAGAAAGAAAACCAGGGCTTGATTAGGATTCAAGAGCCAGAGTTTATGATTCCTGCTTTAAGGTGAATATTACATGTGTGATTGTTCTTAACCGAACAGTCTAACACTGATGTAATGCTCACTACTGGTAACTGAAAGCGATGTTTCTCGAACACCGACTTAGAACGATGGAAAAACCTACTCTTCAAAGGATTCCCACCTGAGACTGGGATCAAAACAACTTATCAAAGTGATTTTTAAAAAATATTGACAGAGATGTTTTCAATATGCTGAAGAAGTGGGAAACAAAGCTGAGCCAAATATTGCGTGAAATTTGAACGAGGCAAAGAATGCGGAACAAAATCTAGAGTTATTTTAACAACTGCCTACCTCTACTGCCACCTCTCTCTCTGCTGCTTGATCAATCATTCCTTTCAGACCATTTCACATGTACGGTATGTAAACAATATTAGAAAATGATGTTTAAGGACCAGTAGGCCCTGTTCAGACCATTTTGGCTCATTAGCTTGTTACACACATCTGTGTAATAATAACCTGTTGAGGGCAGCTGCAAACAGAATGTTCTGAAGTTAGAAATACAGCCAAGGTTTTCAGTTGAACTTGGGGTAATTGGAAGTATGATGATAAAGCTCCAACAAGATTATCTTACAGTGGAAATGTACAATTATTTGACTTTTTTTCCCCCTTTCTCAGAATTGTCCTTTAAGCTCCTCTGTTGTTGAGGGTAGAAACAATTAATCTGAGGAGCTATGTGGAGGTGGGCATGAATAATAAGACAAAGTAGGTGTTCAGCGAGCTTTGCTCTCTGTTATATTGTAGATTATTGCAAACATGAACAGCATGTTAAGTCCCTGAGATAAAGTTTTCTGTTTCCACAAGCCGACTCCTATATGTTATACATCTGCATAATAACACAGTGTTGAATAACACTGGCCTGAACAATATTAATTTCTAAGGTTTATTGTGACATTTGAATCAAAATGCTTTTTCCTAATGCGGATGAGGGTAGAAACTTTTGGTTTAATATGTGTGCCTACAGTGGCCTCTGGAGGACAAAGGTGGTAGTGCAATTTAAAATGCTGGTCTTGGATCAGTGCCTGCTCCTGGTCCTGGGACCTTGGGCAGCGTTTAGTGTAACAGATGATACTAATCAATCATCGATAGAAAGGAAACAGACTTTTCCCATCTCAACTCATCTCAAATTTTAAACTCAACATTACTGTCAAATTACTTTAAATTTATTTTAAATATAGTGAATTGGTCAGTGTAGAAGCATGTATAATTTATAAGAAAATGTAATTTTTATAATTATAATAAATATTCTGTGATGGACTGCCGACCTGTCCAGGGTGTATTCCTGCCTTTCGCCCAATGTATGCTGGGATAGGCTCCAGCCCCCCTGTGACCCTGTTCAGGATAAGTGGGTTAGGATAATGAATGAATGAATGAATGAATGAATGAATGAATAACAAATATTTATAATATTTACAGTCAAATGTTTATAAATATAGTACATGTAATGTTTATTTATAATTGCCATAGTTATGTTGTGGGAAATGTTATTGTGGGAAAAAGTTATTTGCCAAGACGGTGGTTTATCGCAAATGGCTTATTATGGGATACAATTGAAGCGTGCCATGCTTCATTGTTTTCAGTGGTGTGCAATGATGTGGGCATCCCTGGTCAAAACTCCAAATTCTACAATGTTGAACATGACACATTTCTTAACATTTTAAAGCAAGATTACTTTTTATTTTATCTTTTTCACATTTTTAAAATAACCAAAAAAGGAAAAAGGCCATGTGCACGAACAAAAAATGATCCAAAAGGGTTCCCAAACTTTTAAGATATGTAATTCATATAATTAAAAAGAAAATGAAAATAAAAAGCAATCCTGCTTGCAGAAAGGTCTCATGTTTAACTCTGTACTATTTAAAGTTCAGGTTTACTTTTGATCACAAACAGACATTTAATCCAGGTGTTACATTTGCACCCCACTGTACTTACTTACAAGGCAAATGAAAAAGTAAAATGTGAGAATATTAATAATTATATGCCACAGGTTTAGTTAGGAACATGACACCATTTGCAGGGCCTTGTTGCCACTGCTGTTTTAGTCATATCATTTGCTGCTGTTGTAGTCATATAATTAGCTGCTGTTTTAGTCATGTAATTAGCTGCTGTTTTAGTCATATAATTAGCTGCTGTTTTAGTCATGTAATTAGCTGCTGTTTTAGTCATATAATTAGCTGCTGTTTTAGTCTTGTAATTAGCTGATGTTTTAGTCATATAATTCGCTGCTGTTGTAGTCATATAATTAGCTGCTGTTCTAGTCATGTAATTAGCTGCTGTTTTAGTCATATAATTAGCTGCTGTTTTAGTCATGTAATTAGCTGCTGTTTTAGTCATATAATTAGCTGCTGTTTTAGTCTTGTAATTAGCTGCTGTTTTAGTCATATCATTCGCTGCTGTAGTAGTCATATAATTAGCTGCTGTTCTAGTCATATAATTAGCTGGTTTCTTAGTCATATAATTAGCTGCTGTTTTAGTCATATCATTAGCTGTTGTTGTAGTCATATCATTAGCTGCTGTTTTAGTCATATAATTAGCTGCTGTTTTAGTCATATAATTAGCTGTTGTTTTAGTCATGTAATTAGCTGCTGTTTTAGTCATATCATTAGCTTAATTGTAGTGCCTTTCAAGCAAACCTTTGACCCCAAAAATGTAATGCAAAAAATCTAAATTATTTCAAGGTGAAAATGTGTTGCCAATAACAAAACAAAAGTTAATAAGCAAGTTATGGCTTCAGTTTAGAGTAAACCTATTCGGTCAATTGGCCAGGTCAAGGAAGCATAAACTGTCCAGTTCTCAATAGAATTACAATGACGCATAGGTCTATGGTGAACTTAACATGATCACAGATGTTCTGTTCATTCTTATTATTTTTGTATGCTTTTCTTGTGAACCTATTTCGTTGCTGTTCTTATACTGCATGCAAAAATGAATGCATAAAGAATTGAGTCTCAATTAAAAGACTCCAAAAGATTCCATCTCTCTGGCCTTGCACAAGGCTCCTGGAAAGGAGAATACATATGTCAGAAAGTTGTTTGTAGACGACTTTTAAGGCAATTATTCCTTCCAAGCCGACTGAGCTATGGACAAGTCCGTTGGAAACTGTCAATGCCTTAAGTGGTCGACATATAGGTAGTATAATAGAACAGTTAACGTCCGCTTTACATCTGTAAAGTTGTGCTTTAAACCCATGTCCTCTCCTTAACCTACAGTGCTTCCAATGGATGTAGCAGGGTCATTTTATTGTTATGTAACATAATAAAGAATAAAGTTGCATTTACTTGACAGGTACAGTTAATAGTTACTGAAATACTCACAGCATGTGACATTCAGTGTGCTGTAGGGTATAGGGCTTTAGGGCAGGGGTTGTACACATGGTACATGATGTGCAGTGTGCTGTATGGTATAGGGCTTTAGGGCAGGGGTTGTACACATGGTACATGATGTGCAGTGTGCTGTAGGGTATAGGGCTTTAGGGCAGGGGTTGTACACATGGTACATGATGTGCAGTGTGCTGTAGGGTATAGGGCTTTAGGGCAGGGGTTGTACACATGGTACATGATGTACAGTGTGCTGTAGGGTATAGGGCTTTAGGGCAGGGGTTGTACACATGGTACATGATGTGCAGTGTGCTGTAGGGTATAGGGCTTTAGGGCAGGGGTTGTACACATGGTACATGATGTGCAGTGTGCTGTAGGGTATAGGGCTTTAGGGCAGGGGTGTACATATGGTACATGATGTGCAGTGTGCTGTAGGGTATAGGGCTTTAGGGCAGGGGTTGTACACATGGTACATGATGTGCAGTGTGCTGTATGGGGCAGGGGTTGTACACATGGTACATGATGTACAGTGTGCTGTAGGGTATAGGGCTTTAGGGCAGGGGTTGTACACATGGTACATGATGTGCAGTGTGCTGTAGGGTATAGGGCTTTAGGGCAGGGGTTGTACACATGGTACATGATGTGCAGTGTGCTGTAGGGTATAGGGCTTTAGGGCAGGGGTTGTACACATGGTACATGATGTGCAGTGTGCTGTAGGGTATAGGGCTTTAGGGCAGGGGTTGTACACATGGTACATGATGTGCAGTGTGCTGTAGGGTATAGGGCTTTAGGGCAGGGGTTGTACACATGGTACATGATGTGCAGTGTGCTGTAGGGTATAGGGCTTTAGGGCAGGGGTTGTACACATGGTACATGATGTGCAGTGTGCTGTAGGGTATAGGGCTTTAGGGCAGGGGTTGTACACATGGTACATGATGTGCAGTGTGCTGTAGGGTATAGGGCTTTAGGGCAGGGGTTGTACACATGGTACATGATGTGCAGTGTACTGTAGGGTATAGGGCTTTAGGGCAGGGGTTGTACACATGGTACATGATGTGCAGTGTGCTGTATGGTATAGGGCTTTAGGGCAGGGGTTGTACACATGGTACATAATGTGCAGTGTGCTGTATGGTATAGGGCTTTAGGGCAGGGGTTGTACACATGGTACATGATGTGCAGTGTGCTGTATGGGGCAGGGGTTGTACACATGGTACATGATGTGCAGTGTGCTGTATGGTATAGGGTTTAGGGCAGGGGTTGTACACATGGTACATGATGTGCAGTGTGCTGTATGGTATAGGGCTTTAGGGCAGGGGTTGTACACATGGTACATGATGTGCAGTGTGCTGTATGGGGCAGGGGTTGTACACATAGTACATGATGTGCAGTGTGCCGTATGGGGCAAGAGTGCATGGCAGTGGTTGTAGAGTGATGCATTTTATCTTCCTGTCTAAGAAAGACACTGCTAATACTGATTGTCTTGTCAAAACAGTTTTTTTCTGCTGCTCTTTTTGTTTTATTTTTGTTGTATCTCTTTTGCTGGTTTTGTATTTCATTATCAGTTTTTAGAGTGGACCTATTATTATGATTTCAAACGAGGGAAATATGAAATGCTGAGAGAGGATCCGCACAACCGTTGGGCCCTTGAGCAAGGCCCTTAACCCTGCATTGCTCCAGGGGAGGATTCTCTCCTGCTTAGTCTAATCAACTGTACATCGCTCTGGATAAGAGCATCTGCCAAATGGCAATAATGTAATGTAATGAAAACATTCTGATTAATTTAATAATAATAATATACTTTCATTTTTATAGTATCTTTCATTCACGGAAAGCAGCTCAAAGTGCATTCCATTGTAGCAGATAATAGCATTTAATAGCAGATTCATTTATTGATAGCCTTGTCCATTAACAGGCATACAAATCCAGCAGCCAACCTAGAACTCTTTCTTTCCCGAAGCATTGCCTAGTCTAGTGCTATTCCGCCGTTCCTGGTGCAATACAAGTAGAGTACAAGTACAGTGCCGATGGCAATACATTTTGCTCCGTTCAGCCCGAGTGTATGCTGCTGTTTGCTGTGGATTGCGGCGGAATGGAAGTGTGAAGATGTAGCTATCTCTCCGCACATTCTGTTCTGATGCTACTTCACAAAATGGACGGTGGTCTATCCTGGAACCACGTTTATCAGTGGAGTCACTCAATGTTCAGCCTTCCCAGCGGGGTTGAATGAGTCCTCAACCTTCGAGGTGTAATTCTAAGTTGGAAACCTTGCAATAGTCTCTTAACCCATTATGGACTAAGGCTCCCTATAGAAAACCCATAGAAGGGTCTGGGAATCATGATTCAACAGTCATGTGTCTTTTAGAAATGGTCATATGATCAAATACAACGCTGGCGTCGTATCTGTCTGTTAAGGGAGATGTAATGGGCAGGTCACATCCATCTGTTAAAGGAGATGTAATGGGCAGGTCACATCTGTCTGTTAAAGGAGATGTAACGCGCTGGTCTGTTAAGGGAGATGTAACGTGCAGGTGACATCCGTCTGTTAAGGGTGATGTAACGTGCAGGTGACATCCGTCTGTTAAGGGAGATGTAACGTGCAGGTCACATCCATCTGTTAAGGGAGATGTAACACACATGTCATATCCGTCTGTTAAGGGAGATGTAACACAGGTCACATCAGTCTGTTAAGGGAGATGTAACGTGCAGGTCACATCCATCTGTTAAGGGAGATGTAACACACATGTCATATCTGTCCGTTAAGGGAGATGTAACACACAGGTCACATCCGTCTGTTAAGGGAGATGTAACACACATGTCATATCTGTCCGTTAAGGGAGATGTAACACACAGGTCACATCCGTCTGTTAAGGGAGATGTAACACACAGGTCGCATCCGTCTGTTAAGGGAGATGTAACACACAGGTCGCATCCGTCTGTTAAGGGAGATGTAACGTGCTGGTCTGTTAAGGGAGATGTACCACGCAGGTCACATCCGTCTGTTAAGGGAGATGTAACACGCAGATCACATCCGTCTGTTAAGGGAGATGTAACACGCAGGTCGCATCCTCCCATAACGGCCCATACACATCAGCGTTCTCTCACTGGTTTTAGTGTCTAAATGCCCATGAAACATTGGCAAAGAGCAGTGACATAGGACCCTAACCCCTCCCTCTCTGCCTCCTGTGGTCAGCACTTTTAGCAATTTCATCTGATAAAACATTCCTCACATCACGTGAGAAACCATTTTACAAACACCTCAGAAAAATTGCAACCACACCCTGAAATAGGCATACTTCTGCCAAAAAAGGCTCCAGAATTATATGAAAAGCTGAAAAATGCATTTGTGGGCCATTATTTTATTTTATTATTTATTTATTGTTTATTTTTGCAGGGACAGCACACAATTAAAAGGTAATTGCACCCACAGTTAACTAGCAGCTAATTCACATCTGTTGTCCCTGGACAGGTAGACAACAACCACAGAAACAGCAACTACACTACATAAAACCTCCCTAGCCTCTGGACATTGCTGTCTCTAAAATAGTCTGATGGATGCTTATGTTTTCAGAGGCACACAAGGATACAAACACATTTTCAGGTATTGCATCAATGCTTTGTTAATAACCATGTAGCAAAAAGGGTTGAGACAGTAACATTTATTGCAGCTAAGTATGCTAACACGCTTCGGAGGCTTTATTGATAAACATTGATGGACTTTTGTTATCATTATCTTCATCTATTAAACTTATGGAGTGGCTAAGTTCTTACACATTACTGTTTTTACCCTGTCAGGGAACCGAGGATGAATTAAAAGATGTTTTTTTTCTGAATCCAGCCATTAGAACTACCAATGGGCCTAATGCAAGAACCACTGGTATGAATAGATTTGTTCTTAACTTGCTTAAATCTCTTAAAATGAGAGAACATGGCCCATTCACCAATTTTCTCTGATTTTTCCTTCCTCTATTAAAACTTTCAAACTAGGCTTTGCAGATCAGATACCTATGAATCAAGATTCTGCAACCGCATTGCTTATTTCTTGCCACAAATATTTTCAGAAACGTATTTTAGTAGACTGTTTTGGAGAAAAAAGAAAAGTGTATCACCGGTCCGTTGTATTAAAATGAATGAACTGCAGTCTACCCAATCAGGTATCAGTTTCATCCTGTTCTTGTTCATTCCATTGGTCATCTATCCTACAGAATCCACCTACAGCACCGTATATACTGTATTATAAGGGACATCTTCATTTAGGTCAGTTGTCTGAAGATAGGTTCGTTTCTTGAATCCAATGTGGCACACTCGTATGAGCCCTTCATACTAAAGACGTGAGAGAAATGTATCATAAAAATACAATAATGTTCTTGCATGAAGGCCAAAGCCTCCGATAGTATTGTATGGCCCTTGAGCAAGTTTTCCCCCATCCAATTACACTGTATCTCCCTCTAAGGCCGTACTCTTAGCACTTGATATCTGACAACCCATTTGCTGAAAAAAGTGAACGTTTTCTGCTAGCCCATCTGGGAGAAACATTGTCAAAACAGACTGGACCGAAATGCTTTATTTAACGAGGGGAGGTTCTTTGAGGACATGTTTCTCTCTGTCAGGGGCACCCTGGGAGAAATGGCACAGAGAACAGGAAGTGAGAAGGTGAGAGAGAGAACAGTTTTTAGGTTATGGGCCTTGCTCAAGGGCCCAACAGCAGAATTCCTTTTTTCATTTAGGGAGCCAGCTTTATCTCTCCAGATGTGTGTCACAATCCCCATTTCCCCACCGGGTGCTCGAACCAGCAACTCTACAGTTAGCAAACACTCCACTGCTAGACTACCCTGCTGCCATCTTCTTCTCAAAATGCTTTCATTTGAGAAATATGCAATGTTTTGGTACATCATCCTTGTCCTATATCAGGGCGGCCTGTAGCGTAGTGGTTTAGGTACATGGCTGGGATGGTCGGTGGTTCGATCCCCCGTGTAGCCGCAATAAGATCCGCACAGCCATTGGGCCCTTGAGCAAGGCCCTTAACCCTGCATTGCTCCAGGGGAGGATTGTCTCCTGCTTAGTCTAATCAACTTTACGTCGCTCTGGATAAGAGCGTCTGCCAAATGCCATTAATGTAATGTAATATCGCTTGAGTCAATGCTGAAAGTTGAGCACTATATTCCATCGATCCACTGTTACTACCATCAATACAGCTTTTAGCAGACACCGTGATTAAGGTGAATTGTTGGCACATCTGTACGCACGAGTAGTAATGGGGAAATGGGTGTGCCATTTGTCTTCTGTAAACAGTTCATAGGGTATGCGCAATATGTAATATAATCACAGTAGGAATCATTCCTAGGCCATTAGAAGGTAGGGTGTGAGCCTAGGGCTGCCGCTCAGATAGGCTCATTTCCTTATGCATGGGCTGAGGTCTCTGTGTGGAGAATTAGGCTTCGGATGAATATACAGTGGATGAGCATTTCATTTGAACTGTTTCAACCAAGATTTTTCGCATTAAATGGCACAGTAACCCAAGGGCAGCATTTCAGGAAAAACTCTGAGATGGCCACTACCGTAATTAATTTATGGTTTCAGAGAGACTACGTGCCTATAACGGCGATAATGACATCCGTAGCATTCCCAAACTCGTTCTGTGTTCCCGATATGACTTTTACAAGGGGTGATAGCATGAAAAAAATGACTGAAAATACTTGATACTCGCTGAATATACGCTACGCTGGATGCAGGACCCTATGCGTGGAACATCACTGCGCTGAACAACTTTGGCAACATTGTTTTTTCCTAGTCACTTTAAAAAAATAGGAAGTTGCTGGTTGTTGTTTTTTGGGCTTTTCGAAAATCTGGTCGCTCATTTGGAAATATGACAAGTAACCTGTTTTTCCCACACTTGCGTTGTTAGCCGACACTAGTTAAGGCTATTTGGAATGCAGATAGACTCAAGATTACCACACGATGACAAATTAACAAACAAAAAACAGCTCTAAAAGCCTTTCTGTTGTATTAGGACACTTGTTGTTTGTGGTATAAAACAAGGCTACCAGAATTGAAACAAGCTGTCCGTCAATGTAAAAAAAATGA